>NC_061863.1:37103381-37387942 GCF_907164915.1 Impatiens glandulifera | reverse complement strand
GCAGTGGGATGAATATTTGATTACATAGCATTAATTCATTGGATGTAACTAGCTGTCTTACTAATATACACGGATAAATGGAGCAGGAGTAGTGTACAACTAGTTGATCGTGGGTAGACGAATGCTAGCTTCAAGCAACTACTAAAGCAAGGCATTAGACGTTCTCCAATTAGACTAACAAGTCTAAAGAAGTTAGACGCCCTCGTCTAATAGCAGGATCTATTAGACCACCGAGTCTAATGGAGTTAAACGACACGTCTAACTACGTGTCCCTTCAGACTAATCTGAAGGAGTTAGACTGAATGTCTAACTTTCATCTGTTAGACTGCACGTCTGACTACGTATCTGTTAGACTGCACATCTGACTACGTATCCGTTAAACTGTACGTCTGACTACGTATCCGTTAGACTGCATGTCTGACTACGTATCCATTAGTCTGCACGTCTAACTACGTATCCGTTAGACAACACGTTTAACTACATATCTATTAGATTGCACGCCTAACTACGTATCCATTAGACTACACGTCTAACTACGTATCCGTTAGACTACACGTGTAACTCATTGCGTCTAATATCTAGTAAGTCTAATTAACCTCATTCAGACTCAGTCTAACTTCGCATGTTTTAATGTACCTACACAAAAACAATTAGACAACTTATTTTCCTTCTTATTCAAATTAAAGAAATAATTTAACTTGTTTGCCAACTACAGAAATAGGTTCCAAAAACCAATATTCAAAGAGCCAAGTTTAAAAACCAACAAACGAGAGTTTATAAGAGGAGAAATTATTGATCTTCCCTTTTCACGATTGGGTAGTTGAATCCTTCTGTTGGGTCAAATTATTTTGACTAAGTGTTGAAATAATTTAACCACTGATATTTTGATGATGAAATAACTTATGAGTTTTGATACAGGTGTATTGAGACAATATGTTATAAGACTTGGATCTAATGAGGGTCATTAGACCGATTTTGGCTTTCATTGCTTAAAATTAGACGTAAGTCTAATAGAATTAGACGTAGAGTCTAACTCATCGGAGTTAGACGTGTAGTCTAATAGACGTGTAAAGAATTAGACGGTTGGTCTAATGAATACACGGAATTAGACGTAAGTCTAATAGAATTAGACGTATAGTCTAACTCATCGGAGTTAGACGTGTAGTCTAATAGACGTGTAAAGAACTAGACGGATGGTCTAATGAATACACGGAATTAGATGGGTAGTCTAATTGATAATTGGAATTAGACGTACAGTCTAACTCATCGGAGTTAGACGTGTACTCTAATATATTTGTAATTAGACGGGTTGTCTAATTTATGCAGAATTAGACGTGCAGTCTAATAGAATGTGAAAGTTAGAGGTGCGTCTAACTCCTTCAGACAAGTCTAAGGTAGAACCGGAATTAGACGTGTAGTCTAACTCAGTGGAGTTAGACGTGCAGTCTAATGGTTATTGAATAATTAGACGTGTGGTCTAATTAGTGAAAGTTAGACGTGCGTCTAACTCCTTCAGACAAGTCTAAGGTAGAACCGGAATTAGACGTGCAGTCTAACTCAGTGGAGTTAGACGTGTAGTCTAATGGTTATTGAATAATTAGACGTGTGGTCTAATTAGTGAAAGTTAGACGTGCGTCTAACTCCTTCAGACAAGTTTGAGGTAGAACCGGAATTAGACGTGCAGTCTAACTCTGTGGAGTTAGACGTGCAGTCTAATGGTTATTGTAATTAGACGCGAGCCTAATTCTATTAGACCAGGCGGTCTAATAGACGTTTTTCTGTTAGAAGGAGATGACTTATTTCATTAGACTGATTTTCACAATCAGTCTAACTGAAATACGTCTAATGCTCAGTTTAAGCAGTACGCTTGAATCTAGCATATCTCCTACCCACGTGCTATAGCTGTACCCTACTTCTGCTCCACTTTCTAGTGAAGATTAGTACAACAGCTATATGCATCCAATCCAAGAATGCCACATAAGAGAATTTTCCTCACATTACCCATTTTGCAGGTGCATCCCTGATGGAATATTCGGCGCACTACTAGTTCTGTACGGCCACGATCCTTGTGCTCAGAACCTGCTGTGTACAATGGAGGCTTTCCAATAGAAGTGTGCCACGTATCATTCTTGAAGATTCGACCGTTAGCTCCTGCTCTGTATTTAACAAATCACAAGGACAACGGACGAAGTAGTGACTTTTGCCTTACGAATTTTGCCGAACGAAAAAGCAATCTGATTTTGCAGAGAGAGAAACTACTCAATCATCTTGCTTACTGAACTTATTCTGTGAAGCTTCTTTCTGATTGTACTGTGTGTGAATCGAGAGAGAGAGCTAGAATTAAAACACCTTTAGCTGAGTGATATTCTTCATCTTGTAATTGAACAGAAAGTGTTCTGTTCAATAGTGAGCTAAGTGTGTGTGTAAACTGTATTTGATTCTAATCATATTATAGTGAATCCTTCCGGTGGTTGGAAGAAGTGGTGACGTAGGAGAGTTTTTCCGAACATCCATAAACAAACTGTTGTGTTTTTCATTTCTGTCATCTTTTCATATTTCATCTTGTGCTTCAAACCCAAGTAAACAATTCCGTCTTGAATCCGTTTAAAGTGTTTACACAAGTTGGCGTAGAATAGAAATCGAATTAAATCCCTAACAAGATTTCTTTCAAACTGTTTTTCATAAGCCTTCATTCTTAGCCAGACCCCAGTCTCTATCGATAAAGTCGATCCTATCACCTTCACCACTGAATCCTTCACTTTTAAAAGGTTTCGAAAAGGAGGGAGAGAATGGCCACCACTTCCACTACCACGATCACCGTTGCGACCTCCACCTCTTTTGATTGGCCTGCAACTTCCATCACCAGTTTGTTTTCTCTTTGATATGGTGCCGGTTGAAACACCATTGCCTCCTTTACTGCTACCGTTGCCTCTAGAACTTCCTCCCCCCTTTTTAACATGATCATCGCCATGGAAAATGAGGCTCTTCTCTTTATTAGCAGCTGCTTCAGCATCTTCTATAGCCTGAATTTTCCTTGCAAAAGAATTAGCTTATTTCAATCGCTTAACATCAGCTCTATTCATATTACCATGTATCTCAACCATTTGACTTTGAAGCAAGCTCACTCCATCTATGACTTCTTGATGAAGTTCAATGGAGTTTTACCTTTCGCAATCATACAAATCGGTCTTCCGTTTGAAGAAGTTCTTTTCGAATTTGGCGTATGTTTTGTTGAGGATGTTGATTTCGTATGTGTTCTTCTTCATGGTTTACTCCATTTCATTATGATTTCTAACGAGAGAGTCAAACTCCTTCTTGTTATCTGATTCTTTAAGATCTTCACCATGTTGGATTGCAAATACACAACAGTTTTCTGAAGGGTACCCATCATTGTTGTCATAGACTTCATACATAAGCTTTGCACCACTAGAGGATGTTCCTTCATTTGATGAAATCTCTTGAGAATCTACTGAAGCGGTCCGAATGAGACTGATATGAGTGTGAATCTGTAGGGATTGCTCTAGTTCATCCTTCTTTGAATCACTTTTAGACTTTCTCTGTTCTTCATCACCCAGAATATGTTCACATACCTTGTCAATCTGATCAAACGTATCGTCTGAGTGAAGAGGAAGGATAACAACATTCTCATGAATGTTCACAGCAGTGATATCCGGATTTAATCGAGGATCGGGTGACCAAGGAATGAAGCATTGAGACAGAGGAATCTCTTCTGATGACGCATCATTATTGTCTTGTTCCCCCTCACAAGAAGAACTTTCCCTAATTCCTTGTCATTTGAGGGTTCCCGCTCAGAACGTGCTTCATTGGGCTAACTGGCTTCAGCCTCCTTCTCTAGAGATGCCTCTGATTCGAAAATAGGGGACTCCAGCGTTTCCTTTTCTTGGGTTACAAGTGGTTGAGCAGATTCAATATTAATTTCTTCTTCTTCAATTACAGGATCGGGTTGAACTGGTTCCACAATCTATTATATTCTGGGTTGAGCCATTAAACGTTTTTCTTCAACATAAAGGCTTCCTAGTTCAGTAAGAAGGGCATCGGCTTGCTCATCTTCCTGAAGAGCAAAATCACAATTATCGGATAGTTGCATCAGATCATCTTCATCTAAAGAGCTTTTGAAAGGACTAACCCCGGAGCAATCTACTTCATGAACGTACCTGAGAACGATAGAGATGTAGTCCTGCATTATTTCATCAAGTCTTTTCAGAGCTTCTCCTCTACATTAGCATTCCTTTCCAAAAGATTGAAGTTGGCTTTTCTAGCTTGGAGGATCGGAAAGAGAGCCCGAACTCTCAAATTTGCTTGAACTAGCTCCTTTCTCTTTAGAGCTTCATAGACTTTCAAAGTTTTAGCCCATTTCAGGACTCTCTTTTTAATGTTGACCAGCTTTAACCATTGAATTCTTATGCCTTTTCCCATGATGACCTCATCATACCTAATGGACATTCTGTTTAAGACCCAAGTATCGAAGATCTTGATATTTTTAGTAGCCCTTACTCTGGCTTGATCCATCATTAAGTTAATAATACATGTTATTTTAGAGACCTCCTCATTTGAATAGGTTGCAATTGCCTTGCCTTTTCCAATGACCTCAACGGGTTTTGGAGTAGGCCTTGGTTCCCCAATGGTTATTCCCGCAACCTTTCTGGTGACTCTCATTACCTCGTGAGCAGAAAGAAGTCTTGCAAAGATCCCAGGCGTGGGTTCAAACTGGACAATCTTTCCTGTCTCTACGGACACAGCTTGGACTTGTTTGGAAATAGCGGGCTCTTCAACTGGCGAAGAAGGAGCTTTTTCAATAACAACAGCAGTAGGTGTAGGAACGGCACCCTACTCTGTTTTGATGACAACTATAGCTTCAGAAGCTACTGAATCGGGTTGACGGACAGGAGATGGAATCCTGTCAATATTTTCAATATTTGAACAAACTGGCTCTACAGTTGGCCCGGCAGCAAGTTCCACTATGGGAATAGAAACAGACAAATCTTGTTCCAACACAGGAACATTGAACTTAGGCACTTCGTCCTTAGAATGAGTTGGGGTTACCTTGGACGAGACTTTCGAAGACGTAGACGCCCTGGGCGCCTTTGATTTTTCTCCTCTTAAAATTGAGGACTTTGCTGGTTTTCTCAACTGGCTCGCGGAAGGAGATAGGGGAGACATCGAAATAGTAGCAAGTGCGGAGGGACCTTGCTTAACTCTAGGAAATTGTTTAAATCTGGAATCAACTATTCCAGAATCCTTCTTCGAAGAACTTTTCTAACTAGTAGAACTAGCCTCTGATTCGTTCACGGTTCTTGTTCTTTTGGCTCCTGTCGACAAAATAGAAGCCACCGGTTGTTTGGAATGAGTGACGGATCTTCAACCCGTCTGTTGGATTGATGCGCCAGATAAGGACTCCTTGGAGTTCTGCATTCGAACAAGAGTGTTGGCAACAGTGAAGACGTTGAACACCCGACAAGAGTTAATTGGCTCGGAATCCCCCATAGGGACCCTTAAGTGTTCCAACAGTCGGCTAAGTTGAGTAGCTAAGCTCACACTTTCTTTATTTTTGGGATCAATCGTCGCGCATAGGTTTAGGACAACGTTGAGGCCCGGTTGACCTGAATACCTTTGGAAATGGCCGTCATATAGTCAAAACGGTCTTGACTATAGAGATGAAACGATCCCACCCTTCTTGAAGAGCTTTAGCAACAACATTATTTAACAAGATAAAATGGGGTTTAAGAAACTTCTTACTTCCGTTTAATCTGATTTCTGAACCATCAGCTGAGAAAGCAGTCTTCATTTCCGCCGTGATTTCTGATGGGAGATTTAGGTTGAACGTGTGGCCCTCCGATGGGAGTTCGAAGAACTCCGCATAGGATGATTCATTGAAGGAAATAATGATATCATTCACCATTGTTGTGATAGAATCGCCAACCATAGTTGCCGATTTGAAGAACTCCCGGACTTCCTTCTCGTAAAATATGAACGGCCCGCCGAGATACTTCCCGAGACCAGAGTATTCCAGAGATCTGAACATATCGACCACATCTTGTTGATCGAACGTATAGACAAGAGGAAAATCCACTTGCAAAGTACAATGTACATCTATATAGTTTAGAGAATACGAAAAGACATAAGATGAACAAGGTTTTTAGAGAGATTTTTGAAGAAATCTAGGATTCTTGAGAGATTTGAGAGAGAAAGATTTTCAATCTCATACAGAATGTCCTTATATAGATTTCCAAGAGTCGCATGGATTAACCGTCACTTTTACTAGGGGTAGGACCCATCAATTAATATTAGACGTCCTTTCATAAGAGTAATCATTAATTTTGGGGGTACATTAGTCATTCTCTCTTAAATTGAAAGACACGTGTCTTCATGTTATTCGGAGATGACTATTTTATGTTTGAGCGGGAAAATTAGTTGTCACAGCACGTGGGACAGATGTCCTTGATCATTCTAATACCCACGTAGTTAGACATTTTTCTTACTTCTCCAATCTATGAGATCTAAACGTCTATTAGACGCATGGGTCTATTAGACGCATGCGTCTAATCACGTGTCTCATAAATGTCTAACGTCTATTAGACTTAGACGTCTAATTACGTATGAACAACACGTACTAGAAGTGTGTTTGGTTAGACGTGAGTATCCAATTTCTCTTGTCTTATAAACGTCTATTAGACATCAGCGTCTAACCGCGCAGGTTATTAACCAAGACACATGGACTTAGATGCATAGAGTGAAAGTAAAAATATGTCTAAGTACATGCTTTTTCTTTTAGACGACCTCGTCTAATAGACCGATTAAAGCATTTTGTCTGCGTGTATCTTTATTTTCATAATAAATTTTCCCTCTCATTTTGTGCAGGTTCAAAAAGAATAAATAAATGTTTTGAGGTCTTTAAGATCGAAAATATTTTTGAAACATAAAAGACTCAGTCCTCTGGAATGGCAATTGATCCCTTAGCTTTTGAAGATGATTTTCTTTTAAAACTCCTTAACTTTGAGTCAGATTTTTGTTTGCCAGACTTGCTGGCTGCTTCTAACTTATTTTTTAGCCAGCTAACAGTCGGTGAAACATAAGTTATTTCATTCTTCAAAGCTAACTCTTCATGAATTGGAATAGATTCAATGTCAGTTGTACTCCCTTTGACAAAAATTATTTTCTTAAGCTTGTCAGTTGTTGAGTTTTACTTCTTGCAGTACTGGTTTGGGTCATCGCCATCAAATCCTAAACTAAATCTAGATCCAACAGGTTTCAACAGACTAATCTGATATTTGACAGCTTCTCCATACCTTGTCCAAGCACTAACAACATAGTTTAACCTTTTGTTTTTAGAAGAAAGAGTTTGAATCTGTTCTTTGAGCATCTCATTCTCAGATGAGATCTCGATCTTATCTTCTTCAAAAGTTTTAATTCTTGAGTTTGATACAAAACAGGTTGAGACATTTTAGATGAAGATTTTATTTCATTTAGGGATTCTTCTAGCTTTCTTTACTTTATGACCATGTCATTTAGTGTAGTTACCAGTTGTTCCCTTGAAAATATTTCAGAGGAGAAGTTAAATACCTCAGTTTCTTGAATATCTTCTTCTTTTTCTCTTGTCATGAAGCAAGCAACCTCGTCTTCATCACTGTCGCTGGATGAGAAGTAAAAGTCACTATAGTTTCGTCTGTTCTTCCCGTCTCCTGCCATAAGGGACTTCAGCTCATTTTCTTCGTCCTTTTTCTTCTCATCACGCTTCGGCTCCCGACATTCCGATTGGTAATGACCTAGAATGCCACAGTTATAATACTTAACATTATCTTTGGATTTCTTATTATCATTTGAATTTGAAGAGCTTGATTTAGAATTTCTCTTCTTCATGAACTCGGCAAACTTCTTCACGAAGAGAGACATAGCATCGCTGCTAAGATGTAGGGCAGCTGTCTTCACATCAGGAGCAACTGGTGACTCTTCAGCAGTCACCAAGGCTTTGGAAATGATGATGGATGAGGGTTGATCTTCTTCAATCCTTGAGTTCAATTCAAACTTATAGGCCTTGAGATCAGCAAACAGATCGAAGAGCGAGATCTTGTTGAGGTCTTTGGATTCCCTCATAGCCACAGTCTTTATGTTCTATTCCCTTGGAAGAGCACGCATGACCTTGATAACAATCTCCCTATTGCTATAGGTCTTTCCGAGAATAGAGAGAGTTGATACAACTTGGCTGAACCTTATGTCAAACTCATTCATTGTTTCTCTAGGACACATTTTGAAATTGTCGAACTGTTGAGTGACAACCATGATCTTGTTCTTCTTTGTTTTCTCATTGCCCTCACACAGTTGGGTAAGTCTATCCTAGATCTCCTTGGCAGTATCACACTCAATGATGTAGTTGAACATACTGTCACCAAGAGATATGTATAAAATGTCTAATGCCATATAGTTGAGGTTATTTCTCCATTTGTCTTCACTAGTCCATTCAGATTTATTCTTATAAATCTCGATTGGACCATCTGTGATAACACTCCACATGTCGTCGTGAAGAAAAGAAAGATGAGCACGAACTCTCTTCTTCCAAACAATATAGTTTTCTCTTGAAAATGTGGGGATTGCGGTAGTACTGACATCTTTGGTTATGGTCGACATTCTTAGTGAAAGCTTGATAATAGAAATAGGGCTCTAATACTAATTGAAAGGATCAATGGCACCAATAGAGACAAGGGTCTAACTATTGATGACAACTTAGTACAAAAAACAGTTTGATAGAAATTCTGTTAGAGATTTGCATCACTTTCTATTCTTTACCAACCCTTGCAAACTCTTGAACGATTCAAGTGCGGAAACGTTTGCTCAGGTTTGAAGCTAAGAACCGATGAAGGAGAAGATGACAAAATGTAAATGAAACAAAGAGATGTTTATGGATGTTCGGAGCAAAACTCTCCTACATCACCCCGTCTTCCAACCACTAGAAGGATTCACTATACTTTTCTTAGAATCAAATATAGTGGCAAATCTAGCTCACTATTGAACAGAACAAATTCTGTTCAACTTACATTATATTAAAGAATATCACTTAATTAGACAATACTTTGATTCTATGTCTCTCTTGATGTACAAACATAGTAAAACAAGAAAGCAATTCATGAGATTGGTTGTTCAATAGTTCGTTCGTGTACCATCTTGTATGTCGCGCACCTCGTCCGTTGTCCTTGAAGATCTTTAAATAGAAAACAGGTACCAACGGTCGAATCTCCTATAATGACACGTGGAGAATACCAATTGGAGAGACTCCATAGTACACAGGTACAGTAGACACTGAGCACCATGAACGTGGCCGTACCAATCTGGTATTGCGCCGAATATTCTTCTAGAATTGTCCTACAAAAAATGAGTAGTCGGAAGAATATTTACTTACGTTGATTAATTCATTGGATGAACTGGCTATCGTACTGATCTGCACGGATAAGTGGAGCAGGTGTAGCGTACAACTAGTTGATCGTCGGTAGACGGATGCTAGCTTCAAGCAATTGTTGAAACAAGGAATTAGACGTGCTCCAATTAGAATGACAAGTCTAATGACGTTAGTCGCCCCCGTCTAATAGCAGGATCCATTAGACCACCGAGTCTAATGGAGTTAGGCGACACGTCTAACTACGTGTCCCTTCAGACTAATATGAAGGAGTTAGACAGTATGTCTAAATTTCATCTGTTAGACTGCACGTCTAACTACATATCTGTTAGACTACACGTCTAACTACGTATCCATTAGACTGCACGTCTAGCTACGTATCCGTTAAACTGCACTTCTAACTATGTATCAGTTAGACTACACGTCTAAGTACGTATCCGTTAGACTGCATGTCTAACTACATATCTGTTAGACTGTATGTCTAACTACGTATCTGTTAGACTGCACGTCTAACTACGTATCTGTTAGACTAGACGTCTAACTATGTATACGTTAGACTGCACGTCTAACTACGTATCCGTTAAACTGCACGTCTAACTACGTATATGTTAGACTACACATCTAACTACGTATTAGTTAGACTGCATGTCTAACTATGTATTTGTTAGACTTCACGTATAACTACGTATCTGTTAATCTACACGTCTAACTACGTATCTGTTAGACTACACATCTAACTACGTATCTATTAAACTGCACGTCTAACAACATATCTATTAGACTACACGTCTAACTACGTATCTGTTAGACTGCACGTCTAACTACGTAAATGTTAGACTGCAAGTCTAACTCACTGCGTCTAATACCCAGTAAGTCTAATGAACCTCATTTAGACTAAGTCTAACATTGCCCCTTTTAATGCACCTGCAAAAAAACAATTAGACAGCTTAGTTTACTTCTTATTTAAGTTTTACACAAACTCATTATCAAAATTTTGTTAGTCAAAATGATTTGATCCTCAGTCAAAATAATTTGACCCAACACATCCTATATAACTCTTGAGTATTTTCCATAACGTTTTTGTCTGTACTCTTATGCGCATTTGAGGATGTCTCTTACAAGTTTTTTATTCTATCCAATATTGAACTTAATAATCAGAAAATTTCTTTCCACGGAGCCATAACCTTCATGATAATTTTTCGGACATCCACCGGTCTAAGTGTCTCCTCCTCGGAAAGAGACTAAGTGGAGAAATGGGAGCCAATAGGAACATATCAGAGAGGTATAGCAGGATGGGAAATGATCTGAATAGATATGTCCGGTTCTAGTTGAGCATTTTGTTGACCGACCGGTTCTTCAAGAATCTCATCTCTGATTTTACGAATACAGTCCAAGACTTCTTTAGATTTAATAGACTTACCCGGAGTAAATTGAGTAGGGGTTGGCTGCTGAGATTTGTGCACTTCAGCCCCTTTTTTGTTTGTCACCTACTCTAGATGAGGTGATTCACTGTTGGGTGGTGGATTGTTTTCAACTTGATGAGCTGAGGAAGGATCCTTGTCAACTACGGACGATGATTTAGAGCAAGCTTGATCTTTCCCATCTTCTTTCTTGCTTTCCCCAGACTCAGAAAGTGTAACATCAGTTGACATCTTCTCTCCGGATAAGGGATCCTCTATTGCCAAGGCTGCCGAAATACGCTCCCAATTCTTCTTGGGAATAGGATGCTAATCTTTAACGCTTTGCCGTAAGTGATCACCGAAATGAAACATGTCAAAGAGAAGTTCTTATGAAGAAGTTCTCTCCTTCTCAACCAGATAAGTATTTAACCTTTCAGTTTCTCCATCGAAATCTGCTCAGTTCTATAGATAAAAAGGGTCCTACCTTGAGGAGTTTGCATATCTTTAACGAAGTCCATCGAATCATCCTTGTCATAATAATTCAGATCATTTTTGAGGAGTGGGAATTTCAGATTCTTCTGAGTTGGAAGATTCACCACCATCCGCATATCAAAGAGTGGTAGAAACGTACCCCTCTATTAGTCCACTTAAATGATTGATCACATCAGCGTCCGTTTTTGCAGTATCAACAAAAGGATCATAGTTCTTTATGTAGTTTTTATAGTAGGAAAAAATGGCACGGCCTCTTGCAAAGGCTTCCACAAATTCGCTTCTTTTGAAGGTTTTTGAAATGATTTTGTTTTTGTTATGGTAAAGATCACCTTTTCCAAGCTCAACAATTCAGATTATTTCTCATCCTCTACAACGTTTGGAAGCACTTAACTGAAACTTGTGACCAATCCGTTCTAAAAAAAAAAACATGTGACCAATCTTTTGCTTACCTAGATGTTGAAAAGATCAATTTTTAACTTTGAAGCAGCCTCAGCCTCTTCAAGTATTAAGCTGATAGTAGTTTGAGCTTTTGGAGAAACTTCAAGAGGCGAATCAGGTAGTGGATCAGTAATACGTTTTTCGTCCCTTACAATTTTAAAGGGTTTAGCATATGGAACCGATTCTCTGAACTCAATTCCCCTTACGCTTCTCATTTGGGAAAAAGATGAAAAGAATTTTGAAGTTGCACCCGCTGAGAGGTGATGTGTAACATCTTCTACCTCCTCATTAATATTAGCCGAAGAGAGCAGAATACCTTATGGAAAGGACGAAATAGGAACAAATTCGTTGTTAATGACTACATCAGCAATCTTATCAATATTTGTATATGTGAAGGAACCTCAACCATAGTTGGAAACTCCTGCTGAGTAGTGGGAACAGTATCGTGATGACCGGCTGCAACAATTTCTAGCTGGCCGGTTTGCAAGGCATCAGACCGATCGGGTTGGACAACATCCGACCAATCGGTTTGGAAAACATCTTCTGGTTGGTCAGTTCACGCTATTCGGTTTTAGCCTTGTCCGACCGGTCTGTTTAAAGAATATTTGACCGATCGATTTGAATATCATCAACTACCAACTAAACCTCTAAACCGCAGGTTCAACCTGAGTTATACGAGGCGCCGTAGCCTGTACTTGAACTAATGCAATAAAAGGTGGAGGAGTAGGAATGTTTACCTCAAACCGAGTTCTCTTTCGGGATGAGTTATTTTATCCGGCATCTCCATGTCTGGATTTGGTGATACTGTTGGAACTAGCAGCATACTCAACCCCAAACGATTTGAGTCTTTTAGTAGAAGCTGCGCGAGTGGAGGTGTTTATGCGTTTAGAACTGCCTACCGATCTTCTACCTACCAATTTCGCACCAACTGTTTTACCACCACTAGACTGCTGTCCGGAGGCCTCGGAGTTAGACTCCTTGGCTTTCTTAGTCTTGCTGATGTATCGTGCAAAAAAGATAGATGTCATGACCATTTTAGGGTTAAGAGGAGTACCTAGACCGATGACAGCGTTCTTGTGCTTCAAGATCTATCCAATCTTGATTGAAAAGCCCAAACTCCTCTTGGTGTGAGGAGACACCATTTTTTAGAGGATATTAAAGAGAACCGAACCCCAATTTACATTTTCACCTCTTACTATCGCCTCCATCATTTCGAACTTTGATTGTGTTTTCGAATCAAAAGCTCCTTCTCGCCCCTAGTGTGCTTTAGCAGCGATATCGCAAAGGATACAATATTCGCACTTAAGATCTTTCTTCTTCCTGCTGCAGCTGATGGAAGCATCAGTATCGGAAAGGAACAATTTCATTTCAAATAATATTTTGGGTGGAATCTCTTGAGAAAAATCCAAACCCTTCGTCGGAAGCCTTAGAATCTCGGCAAAGATGTCATCGGAAAGGATAAGCTCCGTTCCGTTCACCGTTACGCAGATGGAGTCTTCGATAATCTTCGCTGAGTCGAAGAAGGCCCGTACATCTTCATTGTAGAAAATGAATGGACCGCACAGAAATTTCCTAAGGCCGGAGGCCTCAACCAATAAAAAAACCTTCACCATCTCCGATAATCTAGATTCTTAGATGGATTCGAAATCCACCTGCATTACATTATTAGAGAAGGCGTTATATTTAGCCATATCGACAGTCTAGAAAGAACGAAGAAGATGAAAAGGTTTTAGAGTGAAGGCAAAGCAAATATGAGTTTAGGGTTTCAGAAAATCTTAATGATAGCGTGAAGACGGATTTTTGGCATGCACTTTATTTTAAAGGAAATACCAAACGTGTCTCAAAATTCCCTTAATTCATAATGAACCGTGACATTAATAGCGTGTGTTTCCCAAACGCTATAATTAAAGACAAAAATGGCGCCATTTTAAAAACCAAACGTGTTCCCAAGAAAAGCTCATTATTTTTTACTACATTAATTATAAAATCCTTTAATAATTATATTGATGCATCAAAGTAATAAATATCAATTATAATTCATCTAATAAGGAAAAACCGCTTATCAGAACATAACTAAAATAATAGTTAATTCAAAAGTTTGCAAATACAAAGGAAAAATTGGAGGACCTAATCCATTTCGGACCCTAGAAGAATTTTCTTTATCTCTTTCCTTTTCTACTCTATAGACATAGTCAAAGACTCTATTGTTGGTCATGACATAGGAAGGCTTGATTCAGACTCCGGATCCAATGGGAAATCGGAGATGGAGAAGGAAGATGCCAAGCTGAGCAACATATCCAATTAATATTTTCGGAAAAGGGTTTTAGAGAAGACATGATCCCCATGAGTTTCGACAAGAAATTCGGTATATGTGAATAGATGCCTCATCTCATATAGAATGTCGTTTGGAGAGGTGGGGAAGTCTAAAAACCCCTCCGTTGGAAGTTTGAACAAATTAGAAAAGTTTCTTCAGAAAAGGAGACTTCTTTTATTCTTGTCAGGATAGTCCTATAATCTATGATACTTGTATATTCGAAGAACTCAAAGACACTTTCTTCGAAAATAACAGGGGATCTGTTAGGATCTAGGTCGCGGCTGGCAGATCGGGGTTGGCCGGTTAGTGCGTTTCACCTAATGGGTGGTGATTAATCCGATTAGAGATTAACACCGGGGTTTTAATACTATACAAACTGTCACAAACCCTTGAACCGAGTTCAAGTGCCGAAGTGGTTTGTTTCAGGTTGAAGCAACACACACGCTGGAAGGATAGAACCAGATTTGAATAAGATAGGTTTGGAGTTTGCTGGGTCGGTTTTGCAACTCAGTAAGTCGGTTTAGATGGTGTTGAATCGGTTAGAGCGATATGAATATGTTAGTACAGATCGGTTAGAATGTAGAACTGACAGAAAGTAAATAACAAGACAAGTTTTTATGGATGTTCGGAGATGAAACTCCTACGTCACCCCTTCCTCTCGAAACCGCGAGAAGGATATTCACTAAGGAATACACAAACACAATCCGATCGAGACTTATTTCCTTCTCGATAACACCCGTACAATTTTAACTGAAATTGTAAATACACACTTGATCTCTTAATCTTAGAGAGATGAAACACAGTTTTTGACTTAGGTTGTAGAATATTCTCAGAACTTGTGACCGCATTTATTCCTCTTCAGCTCCTTCTTTTATAGGTGAAATGTGCCAACGTCACATTTCATTTCCTTGAATCTGATTGGTTGAGAAGAGGTTCAGTGATTCAGACCTAGCGGTCAACTCTTCAGACCTGGCGGTCTAGTTTTCCAGTGTGTAGGTCAAACTGGCTAGGTTTGTCTTTTACTCAATATGGCAACTGTCGGTTGGACAGTTGCATGTACTTGGAAGATTGCATTTCTGATTTATCCTGAAGTAGAAAGATCCTGCAGGACGATCTTCTGCAGCCTGCAGATTGTCCTCAGACTTGTATGAATATGGCAATAGTAAAGTCTGTCCCTTCGGTATCATTCTCAACAGATACTCGAAGTGTCTTTTTATACTAGTCGGTTGTTTGTGTTAAGCGGATGACTTCCGGTTTTTCCATAGCTTCTGATTGACCGACTGTTGTATGATTTTGACCTTCTGATTTGACCGATCTTGTCTTTCTTGTTTGGTCAGGTTTTTGGTCGGTTTGATTGCTTGACCGGTTGAATTTCTTAATCGGTTGAGTAATTTGACTGGTTGAATTCTTTACCTATTCCTGCACAAGAGATTTGTTTTTGTTAAGTTTTATTTAACCGATCTAATTTTATCTAACAATTTCTCCCTTTTTGATTATTTTATTTAAAATATTCAAAATCATGTAAGAATGCAAATGTAGGCCGGTTTTGTTTTTAATAGTTTATTTGGCCGGATTTTTGTAAACTGACTTAGGAGAATTTTTCGAAAAATTTAGGAAAAATTTAGAGAAAAATTTTGAAAATTTTTATATTTTATGTTATCAATTTCTCCCTTTCTGATTATTTTATTTAAAATATTCAAAACTTTGTAAGAATGTAAACGTAGGCCGATTTCCAAAAGTTACTTGATATATATAAGAAATATACTAAGGAAAAAATACTATATATAAAACCAAAATAAGTAAAAGTAAAGAAGGTAAATGAAGCCCCTATTTCTTCGATCTAGGCGGCATGAATTTTTCCAACTGTTCATCGGTGGCCTTTCCGTTGACTGCTTGAACCGGCCTGGATGAGGATCCTCGACCGCCTGAGATGCCGTTGAGGGGAGAGATCGGTTGACCGAACGATCTAATTGGAACCGCATCCAAACCCCGCTGTCTTCTGAGCTGCGGCTCGACCTCTTCCTCAAAATCTTCCTCGGCTTGCAAAACCTTGTTGAATTGAGGTTCGATAACCGAGTCAGTAACTCCGCCCAACAATGTTGTGATTGCCTCCCTTTTCTCAGCCGCCTTCCTCTTTCGTGTAACCGGAACGGAAGGGGAAACAACCGCCTTGGACCTCTTGTGAGCCGCGGCGAATTCATTATATGTTTCCTGTTGGACCATTAGCCGGATAGCGTCTTTATTTTGTCGAGCCGCTATGGCCGGTGCACTGTTCTCTATATTTTGAATATGTCCGGCCAGGTTCGCATCTGCCTGTAACGTCTTTTTCTGAATCCGGGTCTACTCGTCCAGTGCATCTTGGAGCCTCTGGGCCGCGACAACATTTGCCTCCTCAAGTGCCTTATCGGCAGCCAGCTTAGCGTTTGTTAACTCCGCCACCTATTCGGTGACCGCTTTGAGATCAGCTTCGAGCTTTGCATATTTTTCTTCAAGCGTTAGCATCCTCTAACGATCAGATCCGGCTTGGGCACCGGATTGAACCAAGTCCTCATCAACCTTCGTCAACCTTTGATCGGTTGTTTCTTGAGATTGTTCCATCATAGCAACCTTTTGGCGGACGGAAGTGAGGTCGGTCACCAACTTTGGAGTTATATCCTTCAATGCCTTAGTTCTGTCAAGATGACCGCCGTACAACTGATCCGTATTACGTAATTTGTTTCAACAGACGTGATCCGGGCGACCGCGTTTTTTAGATCATCCTTTGTTGTCTTAGCCATCTCGATGGCTTTAGCCGCAGTTTCTTTGATTTTCTTTTTCCATGAATGAACCGCGTAATTGAGAAATTCTTCAATGAGAGCCTTTACCCTTTCTTCCGTTATGGCCTGTACAGAGTCCCCGGTTTGAACAGAGACTCGCGGTGTGCCCGTCCTGAGATCGGTCATGTTGATGGCCTGTGCCGGTGGAGGAGAATGAGTCTCATTATCGGACGGATTCTGACCGCCATCATCCTCAGGAGGGGATCTGGATAAGTTCGATGTTTCCTGGTGGTCGGGCTCCGCTTCAAGCCGCGCCATCTCCTCGGTCAGTGCCCTTCCCTTGACCGCAAGCAATTCTAACACCAAGAGCTCAAGTTGAGAGTCCGGTGTCCCCGGAATATGTTTTTCTTGGAGGCGTCGAATGTGTTCGGTGAGTTCTAATAACCGAGCATGCGGTTCGACCATCTTGCTTCGTCCTAAGGCGGTCGTGACGCACTGAGCCTTCGTGAGTCTGATGACCTTCTCCTCCATCTCAGCTAACTTCTCGAATTTCTAGTTAGCGGTGAGATCCGGTAGCATGTTTTTGTAGATTATTTGATGCCGGTGGAGGACCCATTGATAGTAGACGTCGGATGTCGCGTGAGCCTGCTGATGTATCTCGTCCATAATTCTACTGACGAGCTCCTCGGCCGTTTACAATGTTGTTTCATCCGCGGATTCATCTTCCTCCCGAAGTTTGTCTGAGCCGGCATTATCATCATCATGTCGGACCGATTGTTCCTCGACTATCGGTCCTTTCCCCTTACCAGTCCGATCTTCTCCGGTATGATGTGAAATGGTTCGGCCAGAGTTGGATGCCGAGTCTTCAGTGTTGGGGGTGTCGGACAGCGGATTAGCCGATCCAGTTGGTTGTCTATCTCCCTTGGTACGGGATTTTTCTTTGACCGGAACCGCTTTCTTACTGGCTGCCTTCTTCTTTCGGCCACTTGTAGAACCAGAGGCCTTCCTTTTGCCTTTTCTGTCCTCCGGTTTGATGAACTGATGGGACTTGATGACTTTGCTTGGGGCGAGGAGAACACCAGGACCGATATTAATGTTGAAGTGGCGCATTATCTTTACGAGTGGGATGGTGTATCCCCATGACCGATTAGATGTCGGATCCACCATTTCACATAGGTTCGTAAACACCACGTTTGCCCAGTTGATGTCGATGCCGTTGACCAGACCGGCAATCATTTCAATCTTTTCCCGGGTGAGGCTGTCAAAGTTCCCCCCTCTTGCTTGGACCGATTTTGTGAAGATATCACACGGCGGTCTATACTCCGATTTAAGAGATGATTTCTTACCGTATACCACGATAGGGATCGTTGTATCCGAAAGATCCTGGCAAGCCGCCTGGAAAGGTTCCTCGTCCATGGATACCGAGAAGTCGCTCCCCTCGGATGGCAGATGTAATATCTCAGCAACTGATTCCTCCGTCAATTCGAGCCGTTGACCGCCTATGGTTGCAATGATTGTTCCTTCGGTCAAGAACGCGGTTAGGAAGAATTCGTTGACCGCATCCTGATATAGGACGAATATACCACCCAGAAAGTGTTCGAGACCGGACTCGGAGATCTGGGTTGATACCCGCTTTGCCTCCGCCAAATCGTTCGTCCGAACTTCCTCAAAATCGACTTGAATGATGTGTTTGAACAACACAGATTCACGACTCATTGTAGTTTGATGGATTGAAGGATTGAAAGTATTGAGAGATTTGAGAGCTAGAGAGAGAAAGTGGATTCGCGTGAGAGTTAAAAAAATGGCTAAGGACCCTTTTTATAGTCGCGATTTGGAATTCCAATCGCCGCGAACCGTCACATCATGGTTGGGCGGGAATTTTCCCTCCAAAGACTATGGGCGGGAAACGATGAGTGGGAAACGAAAGGCGGGAATTGATGGGAGGGAATTGATGGGCAGGAATTTTCCCTCCAAAGGTTTTGAGCGGGCATTTGATTGCGGTTATCTAAACGGTGATAAGGCGGTTTTTCTTGTAACCGTTTATTAAGTGAAGCGGTTATTTAACCGTGAGGATGCGGTTTTTCGATTTTGACCGGATTTTTCAATGAAGTAATTTAGTAATATCAACCGGTTAGTTAGATAGATATTCTAATATTGCGATTTTTGACCCGGTTATCAAGCTTAAAAATTAGATAATCATTGAGAGAAAAGTTACATGATAGAAACCGATACATTGATCGGTTTAGAATACATAAGAAATAAAAATACAACTTATGTAATGACTATTCTAGAGAGCTTGTCCTCCACCCCATCCTTATCGAGAACATTCGATGGGGATGCCGGTGTACCTGATCCAAATTCTGGAAGTCACTTAAGAAAGAGCCGGCTTAAGTGAGGAGCGTAACCGAGACATTTCTTTGTCTCGACCATAGTCCTCAGGTTTTGGAAGATGACCGATGACCAATTTATAGGTGTATTGCTGACAATGTAGGTCATCATGTCGAACACTCTCTTAGAGTAGTGTTGGTTTGGAGATTGGCAGATGATGGATCGGTTGACAATCTCGTGAAGAAGTTGGATGTGGTGGTGAAGGCGGGTTTTTAGCCCGTAGTTCTCCACCGGCACTTCGGTTCCGGAGAACAGTACAGAGTATTCGGTTGTTGCACTTCCCACCCGGGTTAGGAAATCGGAAAACCCTTCAGTGGGTAAATTGAATATTTGAGCGAGTGCGCTTTCGTCCAGAAAAACGAAGCGGCCTCTCACTGTGGAAACAATGAAATCTCCTCTCATAGAGGCATTGTTGAAGAACTCGGTTACTTCCTGAATGAGTATGGGTCCGGATTTTTCGAGAAAATCACGAAGACCGGTGTCGATTAATGATTCAAACATGAGTTCCTTTGTTTCCAGATCATCATACTCCATGCATGAATCGAAATCAATGCTCAAATAGTTCCTTAGTGTTCGGCTCGATATGTTTTCAAACTTTGCCAAAAGAGAGAGAGTTCAAGAAGTTCTTAATTTTCTGGAGGTATGTTGGATTGTCAAGGGAAGGTTTCTTATATAGTGTTAAAATTGGTGAGAAAATGAGAGCATTTAATGCCGAAATTCAGTTTTGTCTTATTTAAGAATAGAATATTTATGTTTCCAAAACTCCTTGAAAGGAGTTACTTTTGACCGGTTGCGGAGTTCGAGGTATGGAATCTAGTTAGAAAGTAACTAAGCTTGTTAGATAGTAATTACTCATGTAGTTGGAAGTTGAAAGTTACGATTCATTAATGAAAGAGAGTACATGAAACCGAAAGGAGCATAGTTAAGACCGAAAATAGCATAGACTAAGCCGATATGATCATGATAGAGTGGGGACAATGATACAACCGGTGCGTACAGAAAAATGACCGGTTGTAGGAAGGAGTGACTTAATTTCCAGAGGAGTTGATGTGTCGGTTCTTCCTATTCCAGGCCTTCTCGAACCGCTAATAAAATGAGTCGGTAACCTCTTTGGTTATGACCTGGGACTGGTTCAATCCTTCACCCGGACACAGTGGAACCCCAAGTTCCAGAAGTACGCAGCTTATCTGGGGGACGAGGCCGATTGCGCGAATGCCGATCATCCAGATTATGAAATCGAACAACACTCTTGACCAGTTGACTGGCGTACCCGTGGTTATGGCAGACATCATGTTAAAAACTATAGCACAATAGGTGTTGGTCACATCCTTTCCTAGGATGCCTCAACCGATGACATCGTTGAGAAGCTGGTACTCAGCTCTCAGGGATGACCTGGCACCGTGGTCACTGACCGGACGGTTTGACCGAGCAAAGCTTAAGGAGATTTCGGCCTTTAGTTCAGCCGGAACGTTTAGGTCGGTGACCCTTTGCTTCGGAAGGTCGAAGCATCTGTCGAAATCACTCTCTGTGAAATCAAACACGGTCCCTCCCACCTTGGACTGAATGTGGGTGTCGAAGTGAGGGGTACCTCGGAAAACCCTGGCATTGTAGAAAAATTCCAGGACTATTTCTGGGAAGATGACATATTTGTCATCTAGAAAGTGTTTGAGACCGGTGTCTTCAAGTGACTTAATCATCTTGAAGACTTCATAATGCTCAGTGCCTTGAGCTGAATCGAAATCCACTTGAAGGATGTTTGGAAACTAAGACATTTTGTCTTAGTAAGAGGATAAGTTGGAGCTTGTGATTGTTTTGTCTAAGGTTTGCCTAACTTATATATTAGTAGAGGGATGATAGTATTATCTAGTGTGTCGCAAATAATGATGTCTATTAACAATAGGGTAAGGCATTTTGCATGAAATAAGCATGTCTACAACCTAGGATGTGAGTCATAGGCCTGGACGGTGAAAGATATCGTATCTTCACGTCTTTTGAGGTATGACCGTTTTACTTTGAAAAGGTAGTTTTTCAGAACAGATAAGTTTAAACACAAATAATTATTCCACTTTTGTTTGGAGGCCAAATAATCCGAAGTAAACTATTTCCAAACCGGTTAGTTTTCAGTCATTCGTTCCGATGCGGTTAATTGGTGCATGCACTAAGTAACCGGTCGGTTTACTCTAACTGATAGACAAAGCGGTTCTTCCATAAATACCTTGGTGAATTTGGAATCCGACAGTTTAGGAGGAACTACCAGTTTTGTCTGTCCGAACCGATTTCCCTTTTAAACATTTTTAGGGATTAGCTGACTAATATCGGTTAAACCAAGTGTGAGTCTGAATTGAGAAAACTCAGCTTCCTGCAGAGGCTTTGTGAAGATATCGGATACTTGTTGTTCTATTGATACGTATTCCAGCCGGATATGCTTCAGCATGACATGTTCCCGGATGAAGTGGTGTCTTATGTCAATATGCTTGGTTCTAAAGTGTAAAACCGGATTGTATGTAATTGCTATGGAACTTGTATTATCGTAGAATATCGGAGACTCTTCGGCTGTGATACCGAAATCCTTCAATTGTTGTTGGATCCATAGAAGTTGTGAACAAAAACTTTCGGCTGCCAGATATTCAGCTTCAACGGTTGATGTGGCCACCGATGTCTGTTTCTTGTTGTGCCATGACACAAGCCGATCACCTAGGAATTGACATGTTCCGCTGGTGCTTTTTTTATCAACCTTGCAACCTGCATAGTCTGCATCTGAGTAACTTGTGAGGTTGAATGATGAGTCCTTAGGATACCATAGACCAACTTCAGGAGTTCCTTTTAGGTATTTCAGGATTCGCTTTGCGGCTGTGTAGTGAGACTGTTTTGGATTAGCCTGGAATCTCCCGCACACACCGACCGCAAACAATATATCCGGTCTACTTGCTGTCAGGTATAGGAGAGAACCGATGATTCCTCGGTAAGTAGTCAGGTCTACTGATTGACCGTCATCATTCTTGTCCAATTTGACTGATGAGCTCATTGGAGTAGCGGCTGAGGAGCACGTGTCCATCCCAAATTTATTTAGAAGTTCCTTAGTATACTTGGGTTGGCTTATGAAAGTTCCTTCTTCGAGTTGCTTAACCTGAAGACCTAGGAAGAAGCTTAATTCTCCCATCATACTCATTTCAAATTTGTTAGTCATCAAGGTTGAGAATTTATCACATAACTTAGAATCGGTTGAACCGAAGATAATATCATCTACATATATTTGAACAAGTAGGACATGTTCCTTTTACTCAAATTTAAAAAGTGTTTTGTCCACCGAACCGATGGTGAAATCATGTTTTAGCAGAAATACGGTTAGTATGTCATACCAGGCTCTAGGAGCTTGCTTTAAATCGTATAAATCTTTGTTTATGCGGTATACATGTTTGGGTAGGTCAGCATTTTTGAAACCGGGTGGTTGTTCAACATATACTTCTTCACGTAGGTCACCGTTCAAAAATGCACTTTTAACATCCATTTGAAAAACCTTAAAATTTTTGAATGCATCAAAAGCTAGAAAAATCCTAATAGCTTCAATCCTAGCTACAGGGGAAAATGATTCTTCAAAATCAATGCCTTCTTCCTGTTTGTATCCTTGTGCCACTAATCTAGCTTTGTTCCTCGTGACCAAACCGTCTTCATTGAGTTTGTTTCTAAATACCCATCTTGTTCCTATGACCGGTTGATCGTTCGGTCTAGGGACTAGGTACCAGACTTTGTTACTCTCAAACTGGTTTAACTCGTCTTGCATTCCCAAGATCCAATCTGGATCTGACAATGCTTCATCCACTATTTTCGGCTCAATCTGGGATATAAACGCGGAATTAAAGTATTCCTCCAGGATTTGTCGCCTACTTCGAACATGTTGTGAAGGGTCACCTATAATTAGCTCAGGAGAATGATTTGTGTTCCTTTTGAGATTCGGTTCAGGAGCGTCTACCAAATCACCGTTTACTTGATCAAGGCTAGACATATCGGTAGGCTGAACAAGAGTGTTAGACCGACCGATTTCCTCGGTTTGTACCGAGGTGTCAGCTTCCTGCCATATGACAGCTTGATCCGGCTGGATTTCATTATCACCCATATGGTCATGGACAAACCGTCTGAGAACCAGAATCTCATCTTCACTATCAGAATGGATATTGTTGTTTTTAAATCTGTTGTGTAGATCAAAGGATGATGCAGTGTTGCTTTCAACCGATTCATCGAAAACGACATGAAGTGATTCCACCACGGTTAAAGTTCTAGTGTTATATACTCTATATGCTTTACTCACTACTGAGTAACCGAGCATGAACCCAATATCGGATTTTGCATCAAAGGCGGATATGTAGGTTTTGCCATTTATGTGAATGTAACATTTACAACCGAAAATCTTAAGATACTTAAGGTTAGGGGTCCTATCAAAGTATACTTCATACGGTGTTTTGTTGTGAAACTTGTTAATTAGAGACCAGTTTTGTGTGTGACATGCAGTATTGATAGCTTCAGCCCAGAATTTCTGAGCGATACCCGAATCGGCTATCATGGACCTTGCGGTTTCCTTGAGAGTTCGGTTTCTTTTCTCAGCCAGGCCGTTCTGTTGAGGAGTCCTAGCACTAGACAACTCGTGTTTAATACCGGATTCATCAAGGAATGCATTTAGAGTACTATTTGTAAATTCGGTTCCTCTATCACTCCTAATACTATTAATGCGTGTTGATTTTTCATTTTGCAAAGGTTTAAGCAGTGTAATCAAATTTGATGCGGTTTCACGTTTGGATGGCAAGAACATTACCCATGTATACCTAGAATAATCATCAACAACTACCATAGTGTAAAGCATGCCTCCTAGGCTGACGACCCTAATTGGTCCAAATAAGTTCATGTGAAGAAGATTTAAGCATCAGTTAGATTGAATGTGTCCTTTACTCTTAAAGGTTGACTTAGTCTGTTTACCCATTTGACATGTTGAACAAACCTTATCCTTATTAAATACTATATCAGGAATTCCTTCAACTAACTTTTTACCGCGGATATAGTTTAAGGTTTTCAGGTTTAAGAGGTTTAACCTTTTATGCCACAGCCAGGTTTGATCGGTTTTAGCTACCATGCAAACAGAATATTCTATTTTATTTTTCCAATCTACCTTATAAATATTTCCTAGCCTATTTCCGGTTAGCAGTATGATGCCTTGAGAGTTTTTAACTAAGCATGCATGTTTCAGAAATTCTACAGTGTATCTAGCATCACACATCTGGCTAATGCTTAACAGGTTAAAATGTAGGTTTTCAACTAAAAGTACATTATTAATTGTTAAGTTACCATGGACAATCATACCCTTGCCCACAGTTCTACCTTTTGAGTTGTCACCGAAAGTAATCATTGCACCGGTTTCTATTTTGATGTCGGTTAGAAGATTGTTGTTTCCAGTCATGTGTCTGGAGTAACCGCTATCCAGGTACCATTCAGAGTTTCCTAGCCGTTTCTTCATATCCTGCAAAATGTACATATTTACAACTATTTGGTACCCACATTTACTTGGGTCCACAAGCGATTAGTCCCTTAGGTATACAGATTTTGATAAGTTGGACGACTTTCCTGGTTAAGCCTTTAACTAATTTTCTTGCACTCGGTTTGGAGTCTTTCTGCTTTCCTAAGAAGGCCTTATGTGGAGATGATCTTTGGATTGTCCTATGCGGTTGTGAGTTGGCTTGCCTATTTTTGAACCGGTTGGCTTTCCTTTTCTCAGGGTGAAGCCATTTTTCAGAATCAGTTGGACCTACATAGATTAGTTTGTGTTTCGGATATGAGGCACTTAATTCCACTTCAACGGTTAAGGAACTTCTAACAAAACTTACAAAGGGGATATTATCCTTTGTGAGCCTCATTTTGTCGAAGTGTTTCCGGTTGTTGGATCTGTTGTTTTTGTATCCTAGACCAAACATGCACTTAGGGTGTCATTTATAACTACACATTATTTTACCATTTCACTGGATCTTTTCCATGCGGCCATTCGATACTGGATTCGGGCGTTTTTTTCCTCGGTCAACTCTTGAATTGACTCCTTGGGCTGTTCGGTCTTAGAGGATAGTTCAAGTGCTGCCTCGGTTTCCAGGATTCTATTAGGTTGTATGGTCTTTGGTTCGGTCAAGGTAGGTGCTATGGGGTCGGTTCTAAAGTTGAGTTGAGTAGGTAATAGTGTTAATAGGTTCTTATACTCTTCTACCATATCATTTAGCACATTAAATAATTCATCTTTAGTAAATTCTTCACAAGGAGAGTCAAATACTTGTTCCTCGTTTGCCATGAGACATGTGAGTTCATCATCACTGTCACTGTGAGCCCATAGGCTTCCTCCATCATCGGCTATCAGTGCTTTCTGAACTTCACTTCCTTCACCGGTTTGTTGATAATTGTTTCGGTTATTCTGATCGTCCGGTTTCCGGTCATCTCGTCTTGGTTTTCTAAATTCCCACCTGAAATGTCCCAAACAATTGCAGTTATAACATCTAACATTAGATTTATCACCGTAGTTATAGTTGTTGTTTGTCGATTGGCTTCTCTTCATGAATCTCCCCACTTTTGTGCAAGCATTGCCATGACATCCTCGGTGAACTGTTCAACGGTTCTGATCGGTGCAGGAGCAACCGGTTCTGTGGATGTGACCAATGCTCTGGTTGAAGTTGAGGCTGAGACTTCTTCTTCAGTCCTAGATATCATTTCAAACTCATATGCCTTAAGATCTTCGAATACATCGTGTAGCTTCATCTTGCTTAGGCAGTTTGATTCCCTCATCACCATTGTTTTTATGTCCCATGCACTTGGAAGGGATCTCAGCGCTTTCATGATGACTTCCTTATTGTCATACTTCTTGCCAAGGGTTGACAGCTCGTCTATCACTCCTATGAACCGGTCACTATATTCCCTCATTGTTTCTCCCGATCTTATCTTGATGTTTTCAAACTTCTAGGTAGCCACCATTATCTTGTTTTCCTTTGTTCTTTCATTTCCCTCATGAATCTGAATTACTACTTCCCATATTTCCTTTGCGGTTTTGTAATCTCTGACCTTGCAAAACGTGTTTCTGTCCAAACCGTTAGAGATGCGGTTTCTGGCATGGTTATCCAGATTATTTCTTTTCCTATCTTCAGCTGTCCAATCCATTCTGTCTTTATCAATTATTATCGGTCCTTCAGCTAGAATGAACCGCATCTCGTCATCCATAGTGATTAAATGCAGGTGCATGTGTGCCTTCCAGTTGACAAAGTCGTCACCTTCTAGCATTGGGGGCATATCAAACGACATGCTTGCTTGAGTATTGAAACTAACTGATCTGATACCAATTGTTAGGATCTAGGTCGTGGCTGGCGGACCGGGGTTGGCCGGTTAGTGCGTTTCACCTAAAGGGTGGTGATTAATCCGATTAGAGATTAACACCGGGGTTTCAATACTACACAAACTATCACAAACCCTTGAACCGAGTTCAAGTGCGGAAGTGGTTTGTTTCAGGTTGAAGCAGCACACACGCTGGAATGATAGAACCGGATTTGAATAAGATAGGTTTGGAGTTTGCTGGGTCGGTTTTGCAACTCAGTAAGTCGGTTTAGATGGTGTTGAATCGGTTAGATCGGTATGAATAGGTTAGTACAGATCGGTTAGAATGTAGAACTGGTAGAAAGTAAATAACAAGACAGATTTTTATGGATGTTCGGAGATGAAACTCCTACGTCACCCTTCCTCTCGAAACCGCGAGAAGGAAATTCACTAAGGAATACACAAACACAATCCGATCGAGACTTATTTCTTGCTCGATAACACCCGTACAATTTTAACCGAAATTGTAAATACACACTTGATTTGTTAATCTTAGGTTGTAGAAAATTCTCAAAACTTGTGACCGCATTTATTCCTCTTCAGCTCCTTTTATAGGTGAAATGTGCCAACGGTCACATTTCATTTCCTTGAATCTGATTGGTTGAGCAAAAGTTTAGTGATTCAGACCTGACGGTCTAGTTTTCCAGTGTGTAGGTCAAATCGGCTAGGTTTGTCTTTTACTCAATATGGCAACTGTCGGTTGGACAGTTGCCTGTACCTGGAAGATTGCATTTCTGATTTATCATGAAGTAGAAAGATCCTGCCGGACGATCTTCTGCAGCCTGCAGACTGTCCTCAGACTTGTATGAATATGGCAATAGTAAAGTCTGTCCCTTCAGTATCATTCTCAACAGATACTCGAAGTGTCTTTCTATATTGGTCGGTTGTTTGTGTTAACCGGATGACTTCCGGTTTTTCCATAGCTTCTTATTGACCGAATGTTCAATGATTTTGTCCTTCTAATTTGACCGATCTTGTCTTTCTTGTTCGGTCGGATTTTTGGTCGGTTTGATTGCTTGACCGGTTGAATTCTTAACCTATTCCTGCACAAGAGATTTGTTTTTATTAAGTTTTATTTAACCGATCTAATTTTATCTAACAGGATCCCTCGAGGAACTTCTATAGGCCTGAAGCCTTGAGGGATTCGAACATTGAGACGATTTCTTCCATAACAGAAGAGGCAAATTCAAAATTGATGGTCAGAGTGTTACGGGCGAAGGAATCCATTTCTTGATATCAAAAGAGGAGAATGAATCTTGTTTGTGAAGGAGAGTTTTAAATCGAGAAAGGATGAGAGCTTAAAATCACTTAAAAAGAGAATTTTGGAACGCTTCGGATATGTGAGTCACTCTCAATAAATTTATCATTTAATAAAGAAAAAACATTTACAGACCATCCTAAAGGCTATTGGGCAAAAAGAAATTGTCGTTACATATGTTAGTAAAACTTTTAAACATTGAAAGACACATGTCTTCAAGTTATTTGAAGTATGACTATTTAGTTTCTGAGAGGGATTAGTGTATGGGCAGATAACAACAAAATAAGACAGTTGTCCCACTTTGATCCGAGGATGAGACTATTGAAACTTTCATATAATAGATCGGTTATTTATTTGAAGAAAGACCGCTTCCACTTAAAGTGAAGACTAACCGAGTGGTATTTTATTCAAACAAATTATTGACCGACTTAAAGTCCAAGTTGCTTAAGCTGTCCGGTTTGATTTACAGTTGTAACGGTCAAATGATATGGTCGATTTCAAAAGGATAAAACCGTCCGGTTTTATCTGTTTGATTGATTTACCAAATTATTTTCCCTCTAAATTTATGCATGCAAGTATTTTATAAAATCATGCAATAAAAAATTTTTGAGAAGCGGAGGGTTCTGCCTAAATTTATGCATGGTATTTTTATGAAAACAAATACAGTAAAGACATTTTGAGAAGCAAAGGCTTGGCCCTCAATGCATGTCGTGGTTTGTAGAAAATTGAGTTAAGGTCTAGAAGACCAAAATGTTTCTAAACTAGGAAAACATAGTCTCTTGGAGTGGCTTAGTGAAAATGTCGGCCACTTGTTGATCGGTTAAAACGTATTCCAGCCGGATATATTTATGTGCCACATGATTTCGGATGAAGTAGTGTCTTATATTTATGTGCTTGGTCCTTGAGTGCAACATAAGATTGTAGGTTATGGCTATGGCGCTTATATTATCACAGAAAATTGAGGATTCTTTAGCCTTGATACCGAAATCTTTCAGTTGTTATTCAATCCAAAATAGTTGAGCACATCAACTTCTAGCATAAAGATACTCTACTTCAGCCGTTGATGTTTCTATGGAAGTTTGTTTCCTGCTGTACCAGGAAACAAGACGATCACTAAGGAATTGGCATGTTTCACTAGTTCTCTTTCTATCCACCTTACAGCCTGCATAGTCTGCATCAGAGTAGCTAATCAAACTGAAACTGTAATTCTTCGGATACCACAATCCCACATTTTGAGTTCCTTTAAGATATTTAAAAATTATTTTAGCATCTACATAATGAGATTGTTTAGGATTAACCTGAAATCTTCTATAGACACTAACATCAAAGAGGATATCTAGCATGCTTACTGTTAGATAGAGCAATGAACCGATGATCCTATGATAGGCAATGATGTCATCATTTTGACCATCTTCATATTTATCAAGCTTGATTGATGAGCTCATTGGTATTGAGACAGCAAAGCAACTCTCCATGCCGAACTACTTCATCAACTCCTTTGTGTACTTTGCCTGATTGATGAAGGTGCCTTCTCCAAGTTGACGAACTTGAAGGCTTAAGAAGAAGCTTAGTTCTCCCATCATGCTCATCTCAAATTTATTTGTCATCATCTTAGAAAACTTCTCACATAGCTGGGGGTTAGTTGACCCAAAAATGATGTCATGAACATATATTTGAACAAGTAAAATATGAGAATCTTTGACAAATTTAAACAATGTCTTTTCAATAGAGCCTATGGTAAAGTCATGATCAAATAAGAATTTGGTAAGAGTATCATACCAGGATCTAGGAGCCTATTTAAGACCATATAGTGCTTTATCTAGTTGAAAAACATGGTTCATCAAAGTGGAGTTTTTGAAACCGGGAGGCTGCTCAACATAGACTTCCTCATTAATTATTCTGATAAGAAAGGAACTCTTAACGTTCATTTGAAAAACTTTGAAGTTTTTAAAAGTAGCAAATGCTAGAAAAATTCGAATTGCCTATAGTCTAGCAACAGAAGCAAATGACTACTTGAAGTCAATGCCTTCCTCTTGTTTATATCATTGGCCATTAATCTAGCCTTGTTCCTCGTAACCAAACCATCTTCATTGAGTTTGTTGCGAAAGACCCATCTAGTTCCAATGACAGATTGATTAGCTGGTCTTGGAACCAAATGCAATACTTTGTTTCATTCGAACTGGTTTAGTTCCTCTTGCATTGCAATGATCCAATATGGATTAAGCAATGCTTTGTTAAACTTCTTAGGTTCAATTTGAGAGATAAAATCAGAGTTCGCATACTCATCTAACAATTGATATTTGGTCCTAAGAGGCGCAAAGGGGTTACCTATTATTAGCTTAGGAGGATGATTTCTGTTCCATTTGAAGTTTGGTCCCAATATAACTTTTGACTGACCGGTTGGCTTTGAGGGATCTGATTGACCATTTGGCTCTGAGGGATCTGAACGACCGATTATTTGATTAATATTTAACCGACCAGTTTGTTCTGTATTATCTAGACTGTTAGCTGCCTGGTAAGGAGCAGTCTGGTCTTGTTGAACTTCAATCGTCTTAGTCGTCCGGTCATAGATGGGATTTCGATTGACCTGAACTTCATCTTCACTACCAGATTCCTTTACAACATTGGTTAGAAACTTCTTATTTCCGGTCATATGCTTTGAGCATCCACTGTCTAAGTACCATTCTGAATCGTCCAGGCAACTGTCCTATTTAACCTACGAATAAAACTATTTATAGCCTTTGGTACCCACATTTAATTGGTTCCATGGTTAATTAGCCCTTTGCGGATCCATACCTGTGTTCCTTTGATGGATCTCCTAGTGTTAGTCTTAATAATTTTACTTGCATTAGGCTTGACATCTCTCTATCTGCCTTTAGATGAGTCATTATATTTTGAGAATGAATTTTGATGAAACCTCCTCGGCCGCATTTCATGTTTACGTCCAACCGACCGGTTGGCTTTCTTTCTCTCAGGATTAAGCCACTATGACGTGTCAGTTGGCTTTACATATTTTGGTTCCTTTTTAGTTAATGATTCATCTGCATCATGAGTCGCTTGAGTGTTAGTTGAGGTACCCTTGATGAAATTTATAGAAGAAAATTTGCCTTTCGTGGGTTTTAACTTCTTGCATGACTTGTCTAGGTTACTGTTGTCATAGCCTAGACCAAATTTGCATTTGGCAGGCCTCAACTAATTTGTCATCTGATTGCCTGTATCCCAGACTTCGTCCATGCAGCTATCACGAAGTTAGCTCTCTCGTTTTCTTTGGTTAACATTTGAATTGTCTCCTTGAGCTTCTCATTCTTGAAGGATAGTTTATTTGTTTTACCAGTTATGTTGACGAGATCAGACAATTTTTATACACAATGAGCATGTCATTGAGTGCAGTAATCAAGTTTTCTTGAATGAACTCTTTAGAGGCAAAGTCAAATACCTATTCATCATTAGCCATGAAGCACTTGATGCCTTCACCATCAATATCACTTGAGGAACTGGAGTCCGAATCACTTTCGGCCCATTTACTTATGCTTTACTCTACCAGCATCACTTTCTGATTCTTCTTATGCTTGGATGATTTATAATCCTCCTTATGTTTCTAATTAGCTGGCTTCTTGTCGTCTCTCCTTGGCTTATGACATTCCGACTTGTAGTGACCTAAAGTGTCACAGTTAAAATAACAAATGTTAGTCTTATAATCATTAGAGTTATTATTGTTATTGGAAGATTGGTTGGATTGGTTCTTCATCATAAATTTTCCAAACTTCTTGACAAGTAGATCCATCACATCTTCGTTGATCTACTCAGCTGACTTGAAGGATGACGGAACTACTGGCTCTACCGAGTACACCAACGTCTTAGTCACGATCGAGGATGAGGGATCGTCTTCATTCCTTGAGTTCATCTCGAACTCATGGTCTTTCAGATTAACAAACATGTCGTGCAACTCCATTTTGTGGAGGTTTCTAAACTCCCTCATCACCATAGCCTTAATGTCCCAAGCATTGGGAAGAGTCGTCAACGCCTTGACGATGATTTCTTTGTTTCCATAGACATTTCCCAGAGTGGAAAGTTTAATGAAAATGTTGGTGAAGCGTTTGTCAAATTCGTTCAGCGTCTCCCCGGGACGCATCTTGATACTATCGAACTTCTGAGTAGATACCATGAGTTTGTTCTCTCTTGTTTTCTCATTGCCCTCACAGATTTGGATAATCTTCTCCCATATTTCCTTGGTAGTGGAATATGCTCTGATTTTCCTAAAAATATTCTTGGCCAAGTTATCAAGATTGTTCTTCATTTTATCTTCAGCTGTCCATTCGCATCTTGCATTCTAAATCTTTATCGAACCATCAGTGATAACGAACCACATAGTGTCATCTTGTCAGGCCAGATGCACCTCTATGCGAATCTTTCAATCATCATACACTTCCTTGCAGAACATGGGAAGCTTATTGACGTAAGACATGATGATATCTAATTGCTTGAGAATAGAAACAACGTGCTCTAATACCACTTGTTAGGATCGTGTGCAATAATAGAGACGAGGATCTGTCTATATTGAACGCTTATACACTTTAATTTGATATTAACTTTGGTAAAATTTAATATCTATTTCTATTCTTCACAAGTCTTCACAAACTCTGCTACGGAGTTAAGTGTGGAACCGTTTATTTAGACTTGAAGTAGGAAATAAATGGTTGGAAGATTTAGAAAATAAATAACACAAGACACAAAGTTTGTGTAGAATTATCTTAGAAAGAAACAATTCTAAGAATGGAAATTCCATGAATGGAATGTTATAAGTATCAAATAAATGAGAATAATTGATTTATTACTTGATTGAAGATTTGCTGTTGATTTGATTTTTATTTTATCTATTGATTTGATCTTTATTTTATTGATATTTTATTTTATTGATATTTAATTTTCACTATTTAAGCACTAGACTTCTTATGTAATATTTAATAAATTAATAAAATTATTATTTTTCCTCTCTCAAAATTCTACATGGTATCAGAGCCAAAGTTTTGTTCTTGAGCTATAAAATCTAGTCTTCCACGCTGCCTCCATCAATGGTACTTTAGCCATTGATGAAGGACTCTAATAATGCTCTATTAATTATAATTATTATTATTGTTATTTTCTATTTCTTTTATATTTTATTATTGTATTCGAAATAATATTTTATTTATCAATATCCAGCGACACTCCGGCGATTCGAACGTCACTTGCTGTCATCAACATTCAGCGACACTCCAGCAATTGGAACGTCACTCGCTATCATTAATATTCATCGACACTTCGGCGATTCGAACGTCACTCATTGTCATCAACATTCAACGACACTCCGGTGATTCGAACGTCACTCATTGTCATCAACATTCAGCGACATTCCGGCGATTCGAACGTCACTCGTTGTCATCAACATTCAGCGACACTCCGACGATTCGAACGTCACTTGTTGTCATCAACATTCAGCGACACTCCCGCGATTCGAACGTCACTCGTTGTCATCAACATTCAGCTACACTCCGAAGATTCAAACGTCACTCGTTGTCATCAATATGCCGCGACACTCCAACGATTCAAACTTCACTTGCTATCATTAACATCCAGCGACACTCCAGCAATTTGAACGTCACTCGCTGTCATCAATATCCAGCGACACTCTGACGATTCAAATCTTCACTCGCTGACATCAACATCTAATCCCATCGGCAACACCCTCTTCAATCTCTGCTCAAGGCTCTATAACACCCCTCTACGTTACATCACGCAATCAGGTGGTTGACATCTCACCAAGGCGATTCAAGGAAATATGTGGTAAGTTGGGTAGTCTCAACATCTACTACCCAACTTGTGGGGGAGTGTAGAATTCAAAGGAATACAGTAGCAAATCAATGAGAATAATATATTTGTTACATGATTGAAGATTTGCTACTGATTTGATTTTTATTTTATCTATAGTTTTCATCTTTATTGATATTTTTTTATTTTATTGATATTTTATTTTATTTTATTTTATTTATTTGTAATTTTCACTATTTAAGCACTAGATTTCTTATGTAATATATAAGAAATTAACAAGCAAAGCCCAAAACCCGCATAGCAAGAGAAGCAAAGCCCAAAACATGTTGGTAGTAGGCAGGTCAGGTGGACTGAAAAGACTAGTATTATATAGAAGAAAGGTTCTGATCCCCTAGGAAGTTCTGGTGATATTTCTACTAACGCCAGTCCTATTTCTTCTAATGTTAGTAAGCCTCATGCTCCTCCTCGGCCTATCTCTAATGAAATCCCTCAAGCTTGGTTGATGCAAAAGAATGAGATAGTAAATCTATCTGGGCTTCGTAATCAAATAAGAAAGTTATTGCTCCAGGCTAGAAGATAGGAAATCATGATGGCTAAGGACTGTTTTGAGTAGATGAATATCCAGTTCAATGTCCATTATTTACAAGATTGAAATTTGTTTGATAAGAGTCAGTATGATGTTGTTGTTAAATGGTCGGTTGATTTAATTAAGGAAGTTTCTAAATGTCACAAAGCCCAAGAATATTCAGTTAGAAATAATCCTGGAAGATCCTGCAGGAAGGTAACATATAGAACATAACTGCCACGCCTAACCCTGAAAAGGGTAAATTCAGTGTTGATACTTCTTCTTTGGCTGTGATTACCCTTGATCAGCCATATAAGTTCAAACTCCCTCCAGAATTTAAGAAAGTTTGTGTCAAAGCTTGGGGTTGTGTCATTGTTGGTCATTTTATGGGAAACACTAAGATCCCATTCATTGTTGTTAGAAATACTATTTTGGAACTATGGGAGAAAGTTGGTCTTTAGAAGGTAACTGTTAATAATTTTGAGTTTTACTTTCTATCATTCCGCAATGGCAGTGAGTTGCAGGGAATCATTAGTGTTGAGTATACATTTATTAAAAGTCAGAGATTCATGATATATAAGTGGTGTGAAAAGCTCAACAAAAATTGTAAACCTTGTGAGTTGGAGCATATATTGCAAGCATGCTTGGGATGCCTCTTATGTTTGACCCAGCAATGGAAGGATAGAACGGGCATCCATTGCCAGAGTGAGTGTTGAAATTCATCCAGGAAACAACCTTCCCATGAAGCTTGAACTACAAGATAGGTTGGGTTCTTCTTATACCATTGGTGTGCAATACGAATGGAGGCCAAATCGTTGTATTAGGTGAAACACTTTTACCCACTCTATTAAGAACTGTCCTGTCAATATTTTTTTCTCCAAACACTGGTAATCTTCCCAATTCCAGTGTTCCCAACCCAATAGTTGGTCTTAACAATAGAAATATTGTTGTTGACCCTGAGCCTCTTGCTCATCAGTCTGGCCAGTGTGATAATACGAGTTGGTTTCTAAAATCTGGAAAGCTTGTTTTTCTTGATGTCAAGGCAATGGGTAATTTTAGGAAAAAAGAATCAGGGCCATACAAATGGATTGAGAAGAAAAAAAAAATGGTTAAACGGTTATGGTGTCGTAACAGAGTTAAGGGTAATGGTGATACTACTTTTCAGGGTAAGAGTATGCCGACTTTTTCCCCAAGTTACCATGGGAAGTGTAATGAGAGCTTGTAAGCTGGCAATATGATGGCTAGCAATCTTTCTCATGAAAAGGTTTGCAATTTTCCTCTCCTACATGAGGTTAAGAAAAGTCATGGGTTAATAATGAAAAAGAAGAGAAAGTTGAAACAAGTCTAGGTGCAGAAGCAGGTTGAATTGCTGGATCAGAATTAGAATCTTGGTGCTAGGAAGGAAATTGAACAATCTATAATGTTATCCGCTCAAGGTCATGACCTTGTCATCTCGGGTCAGGACTGTGTCATCTCAGGTCAGGATTGTTTCATCCCAGGTCAATACCTTGTCATCCTTAACAAGGACCGTGTCATTCCAGGTCAGGACCTTGTCATCTCAAGTTAGGACTATGTAATCCAAGGTCAGGACCGTGTCATTTCTGGTCAAGACAATGTCATCCCAGGTCTGGACAATGTCATCTCTGATCAGGACCTTGTCATCCCAGGTCGGAACCGTATCATTGCTGATTAAGATTGTGTCAATCCAGGTATGGACAATGTCATCTCTGATCAGGACCTTGTCATCTTAGGTCAAGACTGTGTTCTTGATCAGGACTGTGGGAATTCTTGCTCAACCACCCCTTACATCCATGATCATGATATTTTTTCAAAGAATTATAATAATACTATGTAGAATGGTGAGCTTTTAGTGAAAGGTCATAAATCCCCCAATCAGGGTGATAGGGATAAGGATATGATTCCTAATCTCAGTCATGAAAAAGAACATTCTTGCTCCAATCAAAAGTCTCTTAGTTCCTGCAGTACTATTCTCCTCACAAATAAATTGGACCGTAGACTCCTTAGCCTTGACATTGGTTCTACACCTAACTTCTTGGGTACTGAGTTTGCTTTTTCCATGAGGGATGATTTGGGTCAACTTATTTTAGGAACTCACATTGATCTCAATCTTGAATACGGTAATCAAAACCCTAATACAGTTCTAAGTCATGGATGTGGTCAGGATATTCAAAGGTTTGAGGAATGTACTGATCATCGGCTTGGAGTGCTTGGTTGGCTTGGAAATAATATTGGGGGTATAAGAGTGTACTTTCTTGTAATGATAAGAAAATCTGTAGAGTTGGGCTTCAACATGTGCTGGGTAATAATAAAACTATTGATGAAGGTCATGCTGTAGACTTTGATTTAGCAGGGTTTAAGTCGGGTCGATATAAAACGTTAATATCCAGGTTGGCCGTATTCGTTGCAAGTCTGGATGGGTTTTCAGTTCCAACATAGTTTGATTATTCAGGGTCTAAGGAGGGGTTATCCTTGGCAAAACAGTTTGCGATGGTTGTTTTTAGTTTGGCAACCCCTGTGGTTGGGTTGGGTTGGCTGGTCTTTCTTGTTCATTTGTTGTAGGATTTAATGGGTCTAGTGAGTCTGATGGTTCTGATAAGTTTGGTGGGTTATTTGGGTCATTATTAGTTGCTTCTGGGTTGGTCACTTTTGAGGCTGCTTTGGTCGGTTGGGAAAATTCAGGTACAACAGGTTTGGGTGATATTGGTTCTGGATTAGCAGGGATCTGTGACACTGATATTGAAGGTAAACAAAGTCAAATTCTATTGATTGATAACTGTGAGCACAATAATGTTGAGTTACTGGTTCCTAACGAGAATGATCCAATGCCCATATACTGCCCCAATCTTAAAGTTAATCAATCAGTGGCAATTGAGGATAGCCAAGATAGTGATGCTTATGGGTTTTCAGAAAATGATAGCAGCATTGGAAGGGATTATGAAATGGCTAGGAAGCTTGTTAACCATGATGACAATGAAATTCATGAATCCAACTTGCATATTACTTTATGAATATTATGACATGGAATATACAAGGCCTTAACGATACCATCAAGAGCAAATAAATTTGTAAGATTATTGATGATCAGAAGCTTACTATCTTGGGAATTCTTGAAACCAAGGTGAAGGATCGCAATGTTGATAGAATCAAAATCCTTTGTATGGATAGTAAATGGGACTTGTTACATAACTCTAACAATATAACCGCTAGGATTTGGGTTGCTTGGAATGTTGAAGTGGTTGATGTCAAAATGCTCTATACTTCTGATCTGGTTATTATGGTTGAAGCTAAAAGCAAGATTGATGACAATTCTTTTCGGTTAGCTATTGTTTACGGTATTAATTCGAGCACAGACAGAAGACTGTTATGGAGATGTCTAAAAGATAAAATTGATGATGAGGACCCATGGGCTGTTTTGGGGGATTTTAATGTTACTAGGGCTGTAAATGAGAGGAGTTCGGATTCTGATTTCACTCATGACATGATTGATTTTAATGATTGCATTCGTGAAATTGGTTGTGTTGAGCCAACCAATTCTGGCAACTTCTTCACTTAGTCCTCGACGAGAGGTGATGAGAATATTAGAAGGAGAAGAATCGATAGGGATCTTATCAATGCGAGTTGGGCTGCCAAATACCCGATGAGTCATATCCATGTCCTTAACCCGAGAATCTCTGACCATTGTCCGATCAAGCTCTTTTGGGAGAAGGATAAGAAGATGAGACACCCATTCAAGTTCTTCAATTTTTGGATGGATAATGGCAACTTCAAAAGCAACCTTAATGAGGTTTGGAGTACGCAGGTTGATGACTCCAATATGTTTCGGGTTTCTGAAAAGTTAAGGCTCCTTAAGAATCAACTTGTTAAGTTTGATCGCATAAAATTCAGCAATATTTCTAAGAGGGTAATGACTACTAGAGAGGATCTTGATGAGGTTCAATCCTGGTTCCTTGGAAATGATGCCGATGACAATCTTCGGGAGGAAGAAAAGTCTTCTCTTAATTCTTTCAGAAAGCTTAGTTTAATGGAGGAAAGCTTCGCTAAACAAAAATCGAGACAGAGTTGGATTTTTCTCGGGGATAAGAACACGACTTTCTTTTATTGGAAATGATCTTCTAGGAACCTTAGAAACAAAGTCCATAGGCTCAAGAAAGACAATGGAGATTTTGTGCAAGGCCAGGATCAGATTCAGGATTTGGCTATCCAATATTATCGGGGTCTTATGGGTACTAAGGCTGGGTAGCAACATAGTCATCTTAATACGCTCTATCAGATTGTTGACAAGAAGATTTCTACTGATGATAGTCGTGATTTTAGGATTGTCTCGAGAGAGGAGGTTAGTAAGGCCTTGACTGGTATTAATGGTAACAAAAGTCCCGATCCAGATGGGTTTAACGCTGAGTTTTTCAAAGTAAATTGGGACATTGTTGGCAATGACATTACAGAGGGGATTTTAGAGATTTTTAGGAATCATAAAATGCTCAAGCAATGGAATCTAACTATTTTAAACCTCATTCCCAAAAGTTCCATACCTGAAAAAATACAAGACTTCCGACCCATTTCATGTTGTAATGTTGTTTATAAAATCATTTCGAAAATACTTGCAAAACAATTGATTTCTAGCATTGTTAGTCTAGTCCAATCTATATTCATACCCGGTAGGTCTATATTGCATAACATTCTCTTAATGTAGAACATTCTTAAGGGTTATGGAAAAAAATGGATCTTGCCTCGGGTCACGTTTAAAATTGACATTCGCAAGGCTTTTGATTCCGTCAAGTGGGAAACTATATATGATTTTCTTGTTGTCTCGGGCTTCTCTAGAATCTTCATTGAATGGATTATGCAGTGTGTTTCTACCTCCCGTTTCTTTGTTTGTGTCAATGGAGCTCACGGTGGCTACTTCAAAGACGAAAGTGGCATGAGGTAGTGTGACCCTCTCTCTTCTTTTATCTTTGTGTTGATGATGGAGGTTTTTAAGAGTGTCTTAACGACATTCCGAAAGAACTGTCATTACACTTTCCACCCTTTCTATGAGCAAGAGAAGATTACTCACCTTTGTTTTGCTGACGACCTATTTGTTCTTGCATGCGCCGATGTTGATACCATTAAAACTATAAAATATGCTCTTAACTTCTTTTCTGATGTTATAGGTTTATTGATTAATGAGGAAAAAGTGCAGCGTTCTATGGCGGTGTTATTGATGAGACAAAGGCAAGGATACAAGACATCATGGGCATCTCCGAAGGGTGGTTTCCAGTCCGTTACTTGGGAGATCCACTTACAGCAAGGGAGATTCATGTAGTACATTGCATGACACTTATTGAGAAGGTCAAAAACGTGATTATGGGTTGGGCAGCCAAGAAGATATCTTATGCGGGAAGGATTGAATTGGTGGGCAGCGTGATAATGGGGCTTATCGGGTATTGGCCTCAACAAATTATTCTTCCTAAGAAGGTGATGCGGGAGCTTGATACATTATTATGGGACATCATTTGGGGCACTCATGGCCGTGGGGAAAAAAAAGTCAAGTGGACTGATGTGTGTAAACCTAAGGACGAAGGATGTGTGGGTTTGAAGAATTGTGTCGAATGGAATCGTGTTGTTACTTACAAGCATTTATGGGCCTTACAATCTAAGCAGGATTCCTTATGGATCAAATGGGTGCACTCCCGGTTTATGAAACGTGAAATGAGCATATGGACGTGCAAAATTACCAACAACATGGCTTGGTCATTAAAGAAGATATTGAAGCTCAAAAACAGCATTGGTTTGATATTTGACATCCGAATTGGTGATGGGCATGACACTCTGTTTTGGCACGACCCATGGTTCGAAAAAAAACCATTGATTAGTAGAGACGAATTCTGAGGCCTAAGGATCCAGAGGGATTGTGCGGCTGCCACGGTTCATAACATTCATAACGGGCTTTGGGTTTCGGTTATTACTAGAGTCTTGGAAGGCAAAAGATCTATTGATCATTTGAACGGTCTCAATATTTGTAATATGGATGATGTGCACTTGTGGAAAACGGAAGAAAATGGGAAAATTAAGTCAAGTGCGATTTGGAATGTTATTCGGAAAAGAGTTCAAATTGTAAGTTGGGCTTCACTTGTGTGGTCCTCGAAAATCATTCTAAGACACCGGTTTATTCTTTGGTTGGCTTTCTGTGGTAGACTTAGTACCCGTGATCGTATTCTTGCTTATATGGATATTCCGGACGCCAATTGTGTTCTTTGTAGTGGGTTTGCGGAGTCCATTGATCATCTTTTGGGTGACTTTTTTTTTCTAAGTCTATTTGGAATCTTTTCACTTTAGCCATGGGAGGATATAAAAGTTGCTGCCCAAGTCTTATCTAAAGGTAGTAAATTTCATACTAACGTCTTTAAGTGTGGGTTTGCTGCTATCGTTTATCATTTGTGGCCTGAGAGAAATGCTATAGTCTTTGGTAGAGTTCGTCGAAATGTTGATCATGTGTGGAGCGACATTGTATTTGATTGTGGTGCGCTAATTAGAACGTGGAGATGGGTTCCTAAAGGCGAGCAGGAATGGGTCCATTGTCACGAATGGAAAGTCAATTATGATGAAGTCACATCTTTTAATATTTTAAGGCTAGCTAGTTCTTTATGTTTTGTTTGTAAGTCATGTATGTTGCTTTGTTAGAATTGTTTGGTTCTTGAACTTTATTCTAACTTTCTAGGTTTGTTAGAATGTTAGAGAAAACTATGTCCGTTTTCTTTCCCGTTTTAAGATTTTAATAAAATGACACTAAATCGTTTTCCCAAAAAAAAAGAAATTATCAAGCAATAAAATAATTATTTTTCTTCTCTCAAAATTCTACAGTTTGTTTATGGATGTTCAGAGCAAAACCTCACACGTCACCCCTTTTTCTCAAACTTGAGAAGGATACACACTAGAAGATTTGGTTTGAATACAACGCTTACAAAAACCTAGTGGGACAACTAGGACTTAGACACTGCCTGTTTCTGAACTCCTAGCACAACACACTCTGTTAAACAGAACAACCTCTGTTTAACTTAAAATACTGAATTTCACACAGAAATATCAGTGAATGTAATACAACTTTATGATCTAGCAAACTTGTAGACTTTTAGAACTTGAGTGCTTGAGAGAAAGTTCACAAATATTCCTAAAACTCGTGAATGCAGCAGTGAGACAATCGTGAAAAGGGAATAATGTGATTTCAAATTGGCCTCCAACTTATTCTTAAATAGATAGTTCCTCAACAGACAAATTTTCTTTAGAGGACACCTGTCCTATTTTGGTTGGATGTGTTCTAGAATAGTACACTAAAGAATATGTTATTAATCGTGGGTGTACTAGATGATGGTAGTGTGCCGAATATTCTTTAAGGAGATCGTGGTGTATTGGGAACGTACATCACATTAGATTTGAATTGAATTGGCACGTGGCAGTCTTCTATAGAATTAGCTCAGCTGTTGTGTCAGACTGTCAATAATGAATGCTTGATCGAATAACGAATTTCATCAAATACCGGAAACACTGATATATAACCGAATCTGATCAAATACCGGAAGCACCTTGTATAATATCGAACTAGTTAAATACCAGAAGCACCTTTTATAAAACTGAACTAGTTAAATACCGGAAGTGCCTTGTATAAAACTGAACTGGTTAAATACCGAAAGCGTTGATATAAACCCGAATTTGCTCAAATACCGAATTTGATCAAATACGGGAAACGCCTAGCAAAAGCTGAGCTTAACATAAAACCGGACGCGCTCCTGCAAAATACTAAAGTTAACATAAAACCGGAAGCGCTTCTCCAAATATCGATTTGGACAAAATACCGAAGTGGACATAAAACTGGAAGCGCTTCTCCAATTACCGATTTGGACAAAATACCGAATTGGACATAAAACCGGAAGCGCTTCTCCAAATATTGAATTAGACAAAATACCGAAGTTGACCTAAAACCCGAAGCGCTTCTCCAAATACCGATTTGGAAAAAATACCAAAGTGGACATAAAACCGGAAGCGCTTATCCAAAAACTAATTTGGACAAACTATGGAACGCGCTCCTTAAAAATATTGAAGTTGATCAAATACCGAATTTGATCAACTACAGGACTAATTCCCTTGCCGGTTTTCTTCACTTTGACCCTACACATAAATAATTTAGCATGCCTCAGTCTTATTAATGCACATAGAATTAATAAAAGACTTTACTCTAACAATTTCTCCCTTTTTGATTATTTAAACTAAATTATCAAAACTTTATAGAGTAATTATATTAAGTGTTCTAGATTAATTAAATCTTACAATTTCTCCCTTTTTGATTATTTAAATTAAATTATCAAAATCTGGTAAGTTTATAACGTTGATTAATTATCCTAAGTTAATTAGCGACTTTAATCTTAAAAAATGGTTTTCTTGAGAACCTATACGAGGGATAGGGCATGGATTACCTGTTTGGAGAATATGATTTGGATAATTATTCGAGTTATAGGATTTGTTTGAGGACCTATCAAGTGATAGAGTTTGGATTACCTGTTTGATCACAGGGCTTTGGATAGGGAATATCGTGTATAAACGATCGCTAATTCCTGGGATAGATAGGGCTTAAAGGATTCATCAATATATAGAGATGGATCGATAGTGTTTTGATTGCATTAATGTTGCGAGAGGGAGTACCTATCAAGAGATAGAGTTTACTGATAGAATCGTTTATAAACAACGTCTCGACCTATTAACAGATAGGGTTTATCGACAAAATTGTTTACAAAAAATTAGCATATCTATCAATAGATAGAGTTTATCATGAAATCATGTACAAATAATTTCTTGTACCTATTAAAAAATAGGGTCTCGATATCAAGGCACAACTAAGGTTTTTAGTGAAATCGTATAAAAATGCTCTATTGTACCTATCAACATATATGATTTTGAGATACCTAACAACAACTAGGGTTTTATAACGGGATTGATTACAAACAATCTCGTATGCCTATCGACGAATAGGATTTAGGATACTTAACTACAATTAAGAATTTGATACCTAGGCATCCCTAGGGTTTTCCTCGTAATCGTATAAAATAATCTATCACACCTATCACATATAGGATTTTGAATACCTAACTACAATTAGGGTTTTACAACTGGATTGTGTATGAACAATCTCACATACCTATCGATAGTTAGGATTTAGGATACCTAACTACAATTATAATTTAAGACGGAATCGTGTACAAACGATCACACATACCTATCGATATAATTAGAATACCTAACTACAATTAAGGTTTTGATACCTAGGAATCACTAGGGATTTTAGTGTAATCGTATAAAACAATCTATCGCACGATAGATAGGATTCAAGATATCTGACTACAATTAGAGTTTTACAATGGGATTGTATACGAACAATCTCATGTACAATCGATAAATAGGATTTAGGATACCTAGCTATAATTGGGTTTAGAATCATGTACAAACGATCTCAGTACCTATTGACATATAGGATTTAGGATACCTAACTACAAATAGGGTTTTGAAACCTAGGCATAACTAGGCTTTTTAGGGAATTGTATAAAACGATCTATCGCACCTATTAACATATATAATTTTGATATACATAACTACAATTAGGGTTTACTACGGGATTGTGTACGAATAATCTCATGTACCTATCGATAGATATGATTTATGATACCTAACTACAATTAGGGTTTAAGAAGTAATCATGTAAAAATATTCTAACGTACCTATAAACAAATAAGATTTAGGATACCTAACCACAGTTAGGGTTTAAAACGGGATCGTATACTAATGATCTCATGTATCTATCCACATATAGGATTTAGTCTATCTAACCACAAATAGGTTTAAGATGGGATATTGTCTAAACGATCTCAAGTATTTATCCACATATATAATTTTGGATACCTAACTACAATTTGGGTTTTTAAGACGAGATCGTGTATATTAATATATAAGATTTAGGAGACTCGATTTTTCTTATTTTTGCTTTTGCAGTATCAGTCTTGTCTCTGGGCCTTTTAAGGGGATTTTTTAACATAATCATTTTCCCTTTATTTTTTCAAAGTGGTATTCACAGTAGATTAAAATCAGTTAGTGGTCTTGTGGCCTTATTTATTGACAAATGAATCATATTTTTGGATAAAATAAACTTTTTGTTCACTTAGTCTATCCTTATTTATCTCTTTTGTTTCAAGATTGGAATAGACTTTAATCATTTCTAATGAATCATGACGATTTCAGGTTCGAAACTTATTTAAGGCTAGATTTCGAACATCTTTTTAGTACTTTGTGATGATTTTTCCATCAAGGAATAAGATTTACTTTTTCCAGCTTTCGAGATATCGACTTTAAATTTAATCTCGTGTATAAATGATTATCTATGATCATAAACCTCAAGGAAAGCGGTCAACACACTAACCTTTTAAAAAATAGAGCAACTTATTTTTGGTTGCTCGGCCTTGAATCGCATTTCTTGAAAGTTCAACTCATTGCGAAAAAACATTTGGAGAGGTCTTATACTCTTTATTCTTTGAGTTTTCATTTTCCGGTTTTCTCTGTTTTCTTTTGTTGGCTTGCTGGTATATCTGGTAGAATCGGTACATCCTGTCTTTGCCAAATACAATCATGATTCAGATCTTGGGTGGGTATGGATGGTGATTTCAATAGTTCAACCATTTAAGCCCTTTTTATTTTTTTTTTCCCGGGGTGTATCTGGTAGAATCAATACACTCTACTCTTGTCATAACAATCAAGATTAAGATATTAGGTGAGCACAAATGGTAATTTTAATACCTCAATACCACATGAACATTTTTCATGCTTTTAGAGTTTTTAAGGTTCATTCCGATTCTCTTTTTGGTATTTTCATTTTCTTGTTTTTATCTTCCCAAATAATGAGTTGCCAAACCTCTCATTCTTTAACAAAAGTAACGATGATGTGTCCTTTCTCCATTTGGGCCTATGACCTCGCTTTTATGGGGTTTATTCGTGTTCATTTTATGCAAAAACCTCCAATGGGGCTGCTCTCATGATATTCGTCTACAATTGAAGAGGAGCTTATGACCGATATCTTTTAAATTGGGTTTATTGTGAAATCCACATTTTGTTATTGAAAATATCACTCGAAAGGAAGCGATGCTCTTGGTGTTGCCCCTACTTCTTTTCTAAATTTTGAAACATGAACTCTAGGATGAGATCGAGGTTTTCTTCCTTTCCTTAAAGATTTTTTTTCTCTTTCGGGAGGAACTGGAGGTTTTATTTATTACTGGAGATCGGGACCACAAATATACGGGTTGCCTATATATCTTCTCAGTTTATTTTTCTATATGAGAATAATCAGGTCTCCGGATTTTGAGTCATTTGTTTATGTTGCAAGTTATACAAAACTTGGGATTAAATTCTGTTGAGATAAACTTCTTTTGAGGTCGAGCTTTAGACCTATTGTGAAAATCTTGATATTATATAAAATATCGTTTAATTGTGTCAAAATTGCTTTGCGTAATTAACTCTTTTCCATCTGTTGTAGGTAGGTGAACAACTACTCTAAAGTGGATTTTCTTAAGTAGGAATGATCCTTCCCATTGGGTCAAAACTTGTTCATGGGGTTTAGGAGTTCCCGGGTTCGTTTGAACCAGATCACCTTCTTTTAGGTTTCTAGGTTTCACCTTTTTATTGATGGTGTCAGACATATGTTTTTGGTAGGATTGGGTCTTGCACAAAGCATTTAACCCATTATCCTTCATTAATGTTAGTTGTACATATCGAGATTTTGAGACAATATTCTTTGAATACATAGCTCTTTAAGAGTACTCTTAAGGTTGAAATCTCGATTTCTATGGGATGTACAGTGTCCATGCGATAAGCCAGTGAGTAGGTAGTTTCGTCCGTCGAGTTTCGAGCGATTGTACGATATCCTCATAAGACATATGGTATCTTTTTGTGCCAATCCTTGTATATGATGGTCACCTTATTGATGATCCTAATGACAGTTTTGTTTGCCTCTTTGACTGCACCATTGGTTGGGTTGGTAGGGCGATGACTTGTGGTTATTATTTTTCCTTAGAAGTGTCGACCGTTGATTGAAATTAGGGCATCAGGTACTACGTTTCTAACGATGATGCTAGTTTAGATGAACTTTTCCACTTGAGAAGATTTCAAGGTTTTCTATGAGGCTGCTTCAACCTATTTGGCGAAGTAGTATATAGCTACGAGTATGACTCATTTGTAGAAAAAGGCCAAGGGGACGTCATGTTGTAAAGGGGTGAGGTCGATGTATGCTTCATGTTAGCATATATTTGAGATTGATGACAACACCTTACATAACTCACACATTCTTGCTCGAAATTTTGCCAATAATATCCTAGACGAAGTATTTTTTGGCTAAAGTCATTCCATACATGTGTGGTCGACATGTCCTTGTATGTACTTCTTCCATGATCCTCTTAAATCCAGGATATAAATGAATAACATGTTTTGACCTTCGAAAGATCTCCGGTAAAGCCTACTGGAAATCTAAGCGTAGTTTGTCGAATATTGGCGCATCACACGTCGTTCTTTAGCTCAAATTTTTTTGGATATTCTCCTTACTCAATGTACTTATAGAGAGTATCATACCAAGGTCTGACAATCAAGGAAGCTAATGTTCCCTTTTGAAAAGAAGGTCGTTGATTTTGTTGAATCCGACAAAATTTGGGTCATGTCTGCTATAGTAGGGTGATCGAATAGCAATTTTTGCTTCTTGGAGTGTGGAAAAATGTTATGTGATCGAATTTGGTCATAAGTTTTGTCAGGTGGGTGTAGTAGGTTTTAGGTTTTCCCCTTTTCAATTGCCACGTGTTATTGTTTTAGAATATAACCAATTTAGAGTCACCAACTACTTCTAGTTAGGTTGCTCCTTTCTTATAAGCCAACTTGCGACCTGAGAGGCATGCCTCGTGTTTGTCATCATTTTTTGTGACGAGGTATCCGTGTTATATGAATATTGGATTGTATGTCCCTTTTGGGTCAACTAACATGATTCCAATTATGTAACCCTGCTTTCTGGAAGCTCCCTAAAATATCAATTTCCATGTGTTTGATTTTATACTCATGATTCCCTCGTCGGGGAACTCGAGTTCGTCTTATACAAAGATGGGTTGGTCAACAAGGAAGTCCACAATAAAGCTTCCTTTGACAGACTTCTATAACGTGTAGGATATGTCGTATTCGGATAACATCATCATCCATTTGAAACAAGAAATGGATCAGGTCTAGTCTTGTTACCAACTTGATGGGGGTGAACTTACATGTAGTGTCTCAATCTTTTGGTGATCCATGGAAGTTCCCAACAGATTTTCTCAACTAGAGTGTAATTGATTTAACATCTAGTCATATTTTTACTAAAGTATTACATAACCATTTCAAGTTTATCCTCACTTTCTTGAACCAACAGACTTGCCATGACTGTCTCTGTTACAGTAAGGTATAAGATGAGGGGCATGTCAACTCTGGATGGCATGATTATAGGTGGGGATTTTAAATAATCCTTAGTCCTATCAAAAGCTAGTTTTCATCACATACGAACTTTTGGTCTTTCTTCAGCATCCTAAATGCGAATCGCATGTCATGGTCAGCTTGTTGATGAAGGAACTAATACATTGGATTTCCCAAAAATCCTCGGACCTCACTTTCGTTTTGAGGGACGAGCATATTCATGATAACTTTTATCTTAGAGGGATCAACTTAGATTCCCCTTCATGTGATTAGAATGCCGAGCATTTTACCAATTATGACTTCGAATGTGCATTTCTTAGGGTTGGGCCTTAACTGGAACTTCCTGATTCGTTTTAGGAATCGAGGTTTAGGACATGTCCTTCTCGATCCTTCGATTTGACTATCATGTTGTCGGCATTTACTTCCACTTCCTTGTGGATTATGTCATGCAAGATCATAGTGGTTGCCCTTTGGTAAGTGCCTCTCGCGTTCTTAAGACTTAAAGGCATGACCCTATAACAGAAATTTCCAACTTCTGTTATGAATGTAGTTTTTTTTTTAAAAACGGTTAAAACCATTTCATTAAAATTCTAAAAGTTGGAGGGTCAGAAATCAAAGATAGACAAACTTCCTTTTAAAGGGGAAATAATTTTTTTCTATAATTTGTACATTTTTCTTATACGAAAATATATAATTTATCTTTAATTTCCAGTTCATATTACTTAGTTTAAAATCACAAAAAGGGAGAAATTGTTAGATTAAGTTAAATAAAGAAAAAAGGAAAACTATTTAATTAAAGATTAAATAGGACTTCATCAATTAAGTGGAATTCAGAAAAATGATTTAATTGATTAAAATAAACTTAGGATAATCAATACGACGTAGTTTTTGATGATGCGTTGATTATTAAATAAAAGTAAGTTATGCAAATGTTTTAGGTGCATAACACGAGCAGTCGTCTCACTTCAACAACAGAGCTGAAGAAGCGCGAGCAGTCTTCTCACTTCAACATCAGAGTTGAAGAAGCGCGAGCAGTCGTCTCACTTCAACAACATAGTTAAGAAGCGCAAGTAGTTGTCTTATTTCAATAGATGCCTTACTTCAATAGACGCCTTGCAGTGCTAACAGTCGCCTGAATAAGCCAACAACAGTGTTACATAAACAGTCGTGTTACGATAATAGTAGATTGCCACCTGGCATACAACCACTAAAAAATTGACACGTATCTACGAACGTAATTGAACCGTTGTTTCATTTCAATATAAAAGGACATCAAAGTACAATGTCAAATCTTAGACTTATGAACGATGGATCCCTAAATTTCTGAACGACGAATCCCTAAATATCAGGAACCTCTGTACGACGTAACCTCCCGATCAATTCACGTATCTAAGAATCAGATTCGACCGTTTCTACGCTTCAATATAAAAGAGAATCAAAGTACAACGAAGAAATAGTTACGCAAGTTAGTGAATCAACAAGTCGAACAAGAAGCTTCAACTCTCGATCAATTTACTCTCTCTCTAGCTCATCTGTTATAAGTGCATTCTGTATTTCACTTACGCTTAGCTGAGAGCTAATTCAATGTAATATATGAGAGTATATTCATTGTTTTAAGTTGAACAGAATGTTGTCTGTTCAATATAGTGATAGTTAAGAGTTTATAATAGGCAACTGTTAAGCCTTGAGTTCTAACTAGGTTTCTATAGAAGCTATACAAACCAAAGCATTCTAGTCGAATCCTTCTGAAAATAGAAGAAGGGGTGACATATGAGTTTTATCTCTGAACAGTCATAAAACTCTTGTGTTATTTCCTTACTTCATCTAACAATCTTGCATCTGTCGATTCAAATCTAACAAGCATTTTCGCACTTGAAACCGTTAAAGAGAGCTTGCAAAGATTTGTCGAAGAATAGAAACAAATTTTAAACTTAACATGATTAAAATCGTATTGAATGTCAAGATTAGTACAACCATATTCAACCCACTTTTATTCACCTGTTTGTAGTCGATCCTAATATATATATATATATATATATATATATATATATATATATTTATTTATTTGATCTTAATTTTTGAAAAATACTTTACTTGTTCCTACCCAAGGTTAATAATATATGTTCAAATATAATATATTATTTTTTTAATTGATTTGAAATATAAAGTAGGTGTTTATTATATGTTATAAAATATATATAAATCATGAATACATTTTTTTTTTTTTATAAATTAATGTTGACATAAAATGAAATGAATAAATAAGAATTCAATTCTCACTTAAAAAAAATATATATATATGCTCCAAGTTAAAATTGAGATTAACTTGGAAAATTATTATTATAGCTTGGAAAATATGCTCCAAGTTAACATAGAAACAAAAATTTGAGGTGGAAAATTATTATTATAGCATTAGTGGAATTAATTCTTTATTTCTTTTTATTATAGCTTTAACTTCACTTTCTTTTTTTCTTTTCTATTAATGGACCTGTAAGTATATATATGGAACTAATTATAATTATAATTGACATCTTCTTCTTGCCACCCTTCATTTCACATTGATTTTATGCATGTTACAAATATTTATCTGCTTTTTTATTTTATTCTCATCTAGATGATATGCATGGAATTTGAAAAAGAAAAGAAAAAAAGAAAAAAAGAAAACAAAGAATATTTTATTTAATACTAGATATTTTCAAAAAGTAAAATTATTTTATTATTGGCCAATTTGAAAGCATTAGGGAAAAAAGTTTTAGTTGTACCAATTTTAGCATAACTATACCTGAAGGAACCTATTTGATGAGTAATAATTTTGAGAAGATAGTATTTAAATATTTGTTTGATAAAAATATTTAAAATAAAATTAATATATATAAAATAAATAAAATATAATAATTAAAATATAAAATATTTTAGTATTTTAATTAATAAATTAATTAATTTAATTAATAAAATTGAGTAAAATAATATTTGTTTTTGTTTACGAACCGAACAATATCCAAATTTATGTAGTATTTAATATATAAATAGCATTATCCTTCAATTTATTCAATTATTTAGTCATTTTTTATTTGTTTATTATTTAAATTATATATATAATATAGTATTTAAATATATTATTGTTTTAAATATTTATCACAACAACTTTTTTTTATTATAAATTATCAATAATATACAATTCACTACTAAACAATACATTTATTTCAAACAAAACCTATATATAAATATATATTCTTTCTAAAAAGATATAGTCCTCCATCAATTTAGTTGAGTGCTAATTGACACCTTCAATATTTACACGTACATACTTGATAGTACCTTCAATATTTAAACGAAAATACTTGTTTGCTATTGGTTTTTGTTTTATAGAGTTTATTTTAAATTAATGTTTCATGATTTTTTTTTATTATTTAAATGAATTATAAGAATGTTTTTTAAATAATATTAATTTTAATTAAATAATTTGATAGTAGAAAGGTTAATAATGTATTAAATAGATAATGTTTTTATTCAAAAAGAAACATAAAAAGGTCAAGAAAAAAATGCATTATTCCAACCTTAACATTAGAGATACGATTATCCAAAATTTAACATTTCAATCTAAAAGATATGTTCTCCTTTATCAAACAATACCCACCGGAGACCCCATTATTCCTCTAAAATAAATTAGAACTTGTTTAATATTTGATTTGTTAGTTTTTTCTCTAAAAATTATTTTATCAATTTTTTTTTTAAAAATTTTCAATTATTAAATCACTTCATTTATCAAGTAAAATATTCTCTCATTTTTACATTTTTTTATAATTTTATATTATTAAATTTAATAGGTATTTTAGTAAAATAATTTAAAAGACAAGTTTAAAAAAAATCAATCAAGATTTAATTGTTTTATAAGTATTTTAGGTTAAAATACCACATAAGAGCTCGTTTGATATTGGATTTTTTTTAAGGAAAAACAATTATTAGAAATAAGTTATTTGATTGATTGAACTATAACGCCTTTAGTATTTAAATTTTAGAAATTAAAAATATTTTAGTTAATAAAATTGTGGTTACATAATTAAAAATAAGATATAATAAAGAAAAAACTTTAAGAAAAAATCTCAATCAATGTAGCTTTAAGTTAAGTGTGGGATGAGATATATAATATATATATACAGAATTAATTTTACAGCTTATTATTCTACCGTAACATTGTATACGTGTTTATACAATTAATAATTTCCTTTTTATTCATTAACTTCGTTTCTAACTCATTTGCTAAACTTGTTTACTTCTATTGACCACTTATTATAAAATTATTCATTACTTTTTTAAAAGAGGAGTTACTCACTTCATTTATTCACTAACTCACACAAAAACACAACTTATTGATGAAAACCAAAAAGGACGGAGGTCCTTTAAAATAAAAAAACGTAACAAAAAGGGAAAGAAACATGTTGTTCGGGGAAAAACAGATTTCCCGAATCACAGTAAATAATAACGATGTTTATATTTCCCATATTTCCCGAATTTATTTGTTGACAATATAGGTGGACACTCTGTTTTACCCCAAGTAATTAAAATAAATATATCCAGTCAATAGAATCTAGTAGGATGTTCATACTAAAAAAACTAGGAAGAAATGTTTGAAAAAGTAATCTGGTTGTAAACCGGCTTTTTTTGGGTTGATCCAAATGTCATTTGGCGTAAATACTCAAGATTCTAGTCGTTTTTCTAAAAAAAAATACTCAAGATTTTAGCGTTTTGACGCTTGGAAAACGACTGATTCAAAAATGTAGAATTTTGAGTATAATATTGTTATTTGATATTTTTAAAAAAAGTATCTAGATTATGGGTTATTCTTTGAAGTTATATGCATTATTTTCATAAAACGTGAAATTTACAAAAACTAACAAGTGCATGATGTTTGGGGCATCAAAAATAATAAAAATGACTACAATATATATTTTTTTATTTTTCATAAAAAAATGCTCCGAAGACTAAAGTAAAACAAAAATAAATTTGGGTCAACATTGGTCAACTCGTGGTCAACTACACTAGGACTGGTCACAATCTGTATCATGCCATCATTTAACTTGTAGGGGACCTTCCATGTCGATAGATGTAAACCTATGGGCAATGGTCAAGCTTAAGGAGCCAACTGAAGATATGTTTCACTTTAAAACTCTATAACTCGAGTTTTACAAAAGTCCATGACCTACCATTGGAAAGGTATTGCTCTTACCTTTCTTTTGACACCAAGTAGACCATGTATCTCGACTCATTGCCCACGTGATGTCGCCCACACTAAAATGTATCTTAAATGGGCAACTTATGTTCATCCGAAGATTGAAGGAGATGAAGTCTATCTCATTTAATATGATTGCTACCGATCTTAGCCTCTAATTCAGCCCGAGTCGATCAAGGGACCTCAATGAAATCACGGTTCGAATTGGTCGAGTTCCAAGAGCCTAATGGCGATAGGCATTACTTTAAGAATTCTTAACTCCAGTTTTAATCAACTATTTGAAATGAATGAGCTACCATTGGAAATTTCATGATGTTAACTTTCATTTTATACCAAATAGAGCAAGGGGATCAACTTACAACATACGTTAGGTCGCCTGTAATTTAGTATGTGCAAATCCGGGCCATCGATGTTCAATCGAAGATACGTTGACCTAGGGTCTGTCTCATCCAAAATGAAGTCCACAAAATTTGTAGCTCTTTAAAATGTCTTTTCAACGAGCACAAGCTTAACTCGTAGCATGGTTTGAGCCATTCGGGAGAGTCCGACAAAGTCTCAAATCGAGTAGACGAGCCCAAGACAACCTAAAATGAGGGAATGTTTTCAAAATTGATAACTTGAGTTATGATCCATGGTTTTAGTTGATTCCAAAACAAAATTTATGGGCCCGAGTCTTTAATGTTCAGTCCAGTACTCAGCCATAACTTGGCCCAACTATCGATTGAGGCACAATTAACCCAACAACTCAGTAACTGCCTTTTATTTAAAATTCTTTCACTAATCATATAACCTCATATTTAATAAGTCATTAACCCAAAACTGTTCATGGTGAAGTCCATAACTTCTAGCAACCTAATATTTAATTACTTTTCTAACCTACACATAACTCCTCCTTGAAAAGAGAGATAGGCCCCAAAAATAACTACTTCCCGAATTCGGAGAAACTACATAGATGGAGATATTAATTGAAAGCTTACACACTTCAATTCAATATTCATCCAATGAAGGAATAAGATATGTTTCTATTTTTCGCAAATCTTCACAAACTCTTGAACAAGTTCAAGGACGGAATATTTTGTTGGATTTGAAGCTTCAAATAAATGAGTGCAATCAACATAAAGTAAAGAACACAATGAGTTTTATGAATGTTCGAAGATAAAACTCCTACGTCACTCCTTCTTCCTCAACATGAAGGATATTCACTAGAAGACTTTGATTGGTATAGAACACATTACACAAACCCAGTCAGAAAACACAAAACATAATAATCGCCTGATTCTGAACTTTTAGCTAACTCTCTATTGAACAGAATGCCCTCTATTCAACTTACAACACTGAGATTTCATACAAAAAAGATAGTATATGATTTATAGTATGATAACAATTAGATAGTAGGTAATTTGCACTTTAATTTTAGAGAGATTAGATTATCATATAGCAAGAGAATATGTATGAGCAAGTGAAGTTCATTGAGAGTGCAAGAGTAACTTCAAAGAGAGATCGAGTGAGAGATTCGTCTGTTGTCCTTGAGTTTCTATTTTTACTTGAAGTACACCAATGATCAAATGGTCTACTAGGACACATGGCATGTGTCCGTTGGACGACCGCCAATAGTATGAAGGTACAACAAACTGAACATCGGGATCGTGGTCGTACTAGACAAGTAGTGCGTCGAATATCCTCTGATATAATGTTGTACTAGAACGTACAATGCATTATGGGAAATTTGAATATTGGAGTACGTTGAAGTTGTTCATTCGTTGTTGCAGCTGAGTTGTCAGACTGTTGAAAACGATAACTACAGATAAGCTGAGTAAATACGTAGTTAGATGCTCATACGGATGTTTGATCAAGTTAGACGACATCTACTCGCGCTCCTTCTTTAGACCGCGTCTAAGAAGGAGTTAGACAACGTCTAACTGGGATTCTCCTTTAGACCGCATATAAGAAGGAGTTAGACGACGTATAACTACGCTTCCTCTTTAGACGACGTCTTAGAAGGAGTTAGACGACGTCTAACTATGCTTCTTCTTTAGAACGAGTCTAAGAAGGTTAGACGACGTGAACCTATGCTTCCTCTTTAGACCGTATCTAAGAAGGAGTTAGACAGCGTTTAACTACGCTTGTCCTTTAGACCACGTCTAATAAGCTTAAATGACGTATAACTATGCTACCTCTTTAGACCATGTCTAAGAAGGAGTTAGACGGTGTCTAAATGTGCTTCTCTTTTAGAACGCGTCTAATAAGGTTAGACGATGTCTAATTACACTTACTCTTTAGAATGCGTCTAACTACTCCAGACTCCATTTGAAATAGAAAGACATATATAAGTGCCTACTTCAGACTAGGTCTAACGTTGTCTATCGACCAAAATGTCTGCTTACGTTTCCTTGAGATGTACCTGCACAAATACATTTTCATAGTTTAGTCTTATTACTTTACGCCCTAATTTCCTACTTTCCTGCACCTAATTCAATGTAAATTTGATCATAAATGCGGAAGCGCTAGGGTGCCTTTCTAAGGTTAATGTGGAAATGGTTAATCTAAAAATCGGTCCTACAGTCTCGGTCCCTCCTCCCACACACATCTCTAGCACCATGCTCTGCTCCAAATATTCCTTCACATGACATAAAAACTCATGGCTAGGTTCCTATACCACACAAGCATAGTGAGTCGATAGACCCAGCAAGCATATAAAAGTAATGCATAAAAGACATTTTACTACATTGCGTCCATGAGTGTTTTTAAGGGAATATCATCATCCATGTCTGTACAGTTTCATACTTTAGCACATATTTGGGACCCTAGACCTTGGGAGCAGATCGCCAAGGTGAGGTATCCCTCCGTCAATATCGTCAACAATATTTTGAGAGCATCAGACCACTAGATCTCATCCTGGTAGCCATTCTCCCGTATCCTTCAATTCCTTCATTACGATCACTTCGATTCCATAGCCCTTAACTTAAAAATATAATTCTTCAGAAAACCATAGACTTGCAATGAAAACATGCTTTGAAAACCATATGCATCATTTATATAAAATACATGAATAAATAGAATTGTGTGGGTTTATAAAATATATAGAAAAGTACTTGCCTTTGAATCCTTCATCTGTAGGATCATCGGCCGGACCACTCGGTCTTGGGTGCCATCATCCACGGTCCTATATCTCTGTCAGTACCGTAGATTTCTCGGTCTAGAAATGCTGATTTTTGGAGTGTGACAAACTACCCAACTTATAAGGAATTTCGACCCGAAATTCGAAACTATGGGCCGTGCTAAAATTGTGATTTTGACATTTTTATGCAAAATCTTAATTTAAAATCATTTTGAAAGCAGTTTCATGTCATGCAAATCATTAAAGAAAACCATTTACAGACCTGAAGGCTTTAGAGGTGCATCTGTAGGAGCATGTGTGTGAAAGTACAAAGGTTCGGAACCATTGCTCTGATACCAAATTGTTACGCCCTAATTTCCTACTTTCCCGCACCTAATTCAACTTAAATTCGATCATAAATGCGGAAGCGTTAGAGTGCCTTTCTAGGGTTGATGTTGAAATGGTTGATCTAAAAGTCGGTCCTACGGTCTCGGTCCCTCCTCCCACACACATCTCCGGCACCATGCTCTGCTCCAAATATTCCTTCACATGTCATAAAAACTCGTAGCTGGGTTCCTACACCACACAAGCATAGTGAGTCGATAGACCCTGCAAGCATATAAAAGTAATATATAAAAGACATTTTACTACATTGCGTCCATGAGGGTTTTAAGGGAATATCATCATCCGTGTTTGTACAGTATCATACTTGAGCACATATTTGGGACCCTAGACCTTGTGAGCTGATCCCCAAGGTAAGGCATCCCTCTGTCAATACCGTTAGGCATATTTTGAAAGCATCGGACCACTAGAGCTCATCCTGGTAGCCATCCTCCCGTATCTGTCAATTTCTTCATCATGATCACATCGATTCCATAGCCCTTAACTTAAAAACATCCTTCTTTAGAAAACCATGGACTTGCAATGAAAACATGCTTTGAAAACCATATGCATCGTTTATATAAAATACATAAATAAATAGCATTTTGTGGGTTTATAAAACATATAGAAAAGTACTTTCCTTTGAATCCTTCATCTTCATGATCATCGGCCGGACCACTCGGTCCTGAGTGCCATCATCCACGGTTCTAGATCTCTGTCAGTCCCGTGGATTTCCCGATCTAGAAAAGCTAATTTTTTGGGGTGTGACATATTTGTTTACAACATTAAATTAAGCTCTTCAGCTTTGCCTGTGCATAACTAAGTTTTACTTTGATTAATTTGCACATCATCAAAATACTGTCAACCCACAATTAAACAATGTTGTTTTAATTAAGCTTATTTCCTAGGTTTATTTTAATCAATTTTACTAGACTCAATAATTTCCCCCTTTTTGATGATGTTAAAAGTTAGTTAGAAGATCAGGTAGATTAGTAAAAATTCAAGCCCATCTCTAAAGAAAGGATTGGATTTTATATATTAGCAAAAATTATTCATTAACAAACAAAAGTTAGGTCTTTCCTAAAATAGGTCTTTCCTATTCTCCTTTTCCCTTGATTAATGTCCTTTTTTCCTGATCTTCTCCCTTGATAGTAGGCCGATTATTTTCCCCTTTTTGACATCATCGGGAAGATCAATTTCCTAATACCCTTAGAGCCCTTTGAAATCTCAAACTACTTCTTTTTTCCCTTACTCTTCCTACCTTGAAGAAGTAGTTATAAACCCTTTGACTGTCCAAAACTTTGGAAGACTTAATGTGAACCCCACATCCAACATTAACTCGGAGATGAGCGAATAGCATGCTGAGCTGAGAAGCATACCCAATTGGCTTCCTTGGAGAAGAGATCAGCTTCACCAAGTTATCAAAGAGGATTTTTGACTAGTTGATGGATATTCCCCTGGTTATAGCCACTGTCATCTCAAAGATATTTTTGGAATAGATATTAGTGGCCACCTTAGCCAATAAAGATTTAGAAATGATGTCATTGAGAATAGAAAACTCAATAGGGAAGGAGGTATCTGAGAAGACACTCTTCATCTCAGATAGGATATCATCGGGAGAGTTGGGGAACTCGGTCAACCCCTCCAAAGGAAGCTTGAAAAATAGAGCGAAAGTGTCTTTATAGAAGGAGACTTCATCTCCTTTTATTGTTTCTAGGATAATCATGTTGTCTACTATCCTTGCATACTCAAAGAATTCACAAACCTCAAGTTCGTGAATGAGGAAAGGTCCATCAAGAAACTTCCTCAGGCCGGAAGCTTAGTTTCACACATTGTAACCATTTCTGGAAGCGTCGAAGAAGAGACAGACTCAAAGTTTACTTGCAGAGTGTTTAGAGCAATAAAGGACATTTTTAGCTTCAGATTTTGAATGTAGAAGATGACTTATGGTTGTAGGCAGCTCAGAATCTCAATAGATTTCTATATAGAGAGAGAAGAAATATTCAGACTCACAAAGAAGATAATGAAACTGTTAGGATGTGTTAGTTACTCTTATAGAGTAAGACTAACACATGGCTATAAAAGATATCATTAAAAGTAAACTGTCATTTAATTTAAAAATGTGATCCTAATAAAATTATCATTTAAAAGAGAAGACGTAATTTAAAAACCATCATAAAATTCATCATTAAATTAAAAGGTGGAAAGAAATAAATCGTCAGATATATTAGTCATATTTTTAATATTGAAAGACATGTGTCTTCAAGTTATTCAAAATATTACAAATCAATTTATGGGTGGGAAAAGTACATCGACATCTCATTAGACGTTGGACAACTATCCCACTCGTCTGAAGATGAGATGTCAAGGATACACATAGTTAGACGTTTGTGCTATCCACATGCCTTCGTCTAAGCTAGGTAGATGTCTTGTTCAGATGGCGTCTAAACACGCTCGTCTACAAACGTCTAGCATGCATCTATTCAGACGACGTCTAACTACGCACATCTACATATGTTTTAGACGTCTATCTTACATATAGACGTCTAGCAAGCTTAATTTGCAAGTTGTTTAAGCAACAACTCGTCTAAGTATATGGTTTCTTTAGATGACTAATCTAATTAGTCCAATTAAGGCATCCGTCTATACACGTCTGTTTGACCATTTTAATCAACAAATTTCCCTCTCAATTTGTGCATGTATAATTGAAATAAATTAATTGAGGTCAAAAGACCCAAAATATTTATAAAGTAAGAAATCTTAGTCTCGGGGAGTGACTTTATGAATACGTCTACCACTTGTTGATCTGTTGGAACATATTCTAGACGAATTTTCTTCTAACTGACATGCTCCCGGATTCCTCCATGCAACTGACCCATTGTACCTATAAAAATACATATTTATAGCTTTTGGTACCCACATTTAATTGGGTCCACGGTTAATCAGTCCCTTGGGAATCCATATTTGAGTTATTTTGATGGATTTCCCGTGTTGTTTTGTGAATAGTGCGTAGGATTTCGGTTTAGAAGACGTCTTCCTATTAGCAGTTGATCTGTTAACCTTAGAGGATGGTTTTTGTCAAAAACCCCTTGACTTTCTGTCAGGTTTTGGTTTCCAGACTTACTAGATTCACCCTTTCTAGGCTTTAGCTAGTTTTCAGTTGGCTTAACATAAATTATCTCATCTTTTAACGTTAAATCTTCACAGCTTGGATCTGTTTTGTTATTAGTTAAACTACCCATGATAAAGCTTATAGTTTGAAGTTTGTCTTTCACTGGGTTTAACTTCTTTGATGACTGGTCTGGGCTGGCATTGTAAAATCCTAAACCGAATTTGCATTTGGCAGGCCTCAGCAAATTGATCTTCTGTATTACTATATCTCCAGTCCTCATCTAGGAACTGACCATATAAGTATACATTGGTTTGCAAAAGAAAGTGTTTGAATCTTTTCTTTGAACTTCTCATTCTTAGATGTAAGCTCAGCCATCTTGTTTTCAAAATTTTTTGGTTCAAGTGCTTGAGATGAAGAGGTGTATCGGTTTTGTTCTTTGAACTCATCTCATTGAAAGAGTCTAACAACTTCTTGTACTCCATGACCTTGTCATTAAGTGCAATAGTTAAATAATCTCTTGTAAACTCTTTAGAGAAGAAGTCAAATACCTCAAATTCTTCTTCTTCCATGAAGCATGTAACTTCTTTATCATCTAAGTCGCTTTGAGCCAACTTGGCTTTGTTATCAGTAGCCATGAGAGCCTTCAGCTCTTTCTTGTTCTTCTTGTCATCATTTCTATTGTCATCAAGCTTTGGCTTCCTACATGCCGCCTTGAAGTGTCATAGTTTATCACAATTAAAACAATTCAAGTTAGCCTTTTAGTTACTCTTATCATCATTGTTATTATTTGAATAACTTGAGTTAGGATTGCTTTTATTCATGAATTTTCCAAATTTCTTCACGATGAGAGTCATGGTGTCACTACTGATCTGCTCGGCAACAGTCTTCACAACAGTGCGTCGGTAGAGATGACAGATGTGGAATGCTCCTCTTCATTCCTAGAGTTTATTTCAAACTTGTAGGCCTTCAGATCGGATAACAAATCATAGAGATCTATCTTGTTGAGGTATTTAGACTCCCTCATGGCCATCTTAATATCCCACTCTCTAGGCAGCACACGCATGACTTTGATCGCAACCTCTCTATTGTTGTAAGTCTTGCCCAGAGTGGAGAGAGTGTTGACAATATTACTGAATCTTTCATCGAACTCAGTCATCGTCTCTCCAGGACACATCTTGAAGTTAACAAGCTGATGTGTGGCAACCATGAGTTTTATTTCTTTGGTTTGCTCATTGCCCTCACATAGTTCATTCAGCCTCTCTAGATTTCTTTGGCAATGGGGCATGTGATGATCTTTTTGAACATGTTATCATCCAATGTATTGTATAGGAAGGCTTTTGACATGTTGTCGAGGTTGTTCTTCCTTTTATCTTCACTAGTCCATTCACTTCTTGGCTTCTCAATCTTTATCGGACCATCGGTGATGACAAACCGCATGTCATCATCCGTGGAAGATATATGAGTTTGCACTCTCACTTTCTATCCGTTGTAGTTTTACTTACAGAACATTGGAACCTTATTGGTGACAGCCATAGACATGATTTAGGAATCTGATGATGGTTGAGAATAGAAAATAGGGCTTTAATACCACTTGTTAGGATCAGTGTCGACAATAGAGACTAAGGTCTGTCTATTGTGAACAGTTTACACACTTTAATTCGATATTAATCTTGTGAGGGATTAAGATTTGTTTCAACTCTTCGCAAATCTTCACAAACTCTTGAACATGTTCAAGTGCAGAACAGTTTGTTGGATTTGAAGCTTCAGATAAATGAGTGCAATCAACCGAAAGTAAAGAACACAAAGAGTTTTATGAATGTTCAGAGATAAAACTCTTACGTCACTTATTCTTCCTCGACATGAAGGATATACACTAGAAGACTTTGATTTGTATAGAAGACACTACACAAACCAGTTAGAAACCACATGACTTAACAACTGCCTACTTCTGAACTTCTAGCTAACTTTATGTGATGGAGGATCGCCTTGGATAAGTACTTCGAAACAAGGAAATGACAAGAAGAGAAATATAAAGATGATTCCCTTGCGGATCTGAGAATACAGACTACAATTACTATCTATAACATTCTCTATGACAACACAATGACTCCATGAACAACACGGGAGAAATCTCTATCACTTGGAGCTTCAAGCGCACCAACGAGATTGCCTGGAATGTCATGGAAGAATCTGGCGTTCTTCAGAACTGGAAATCAAGGCTAGACATTTCCTATCTAGACTATATCTATCCTAGGGACCCTAGTAGCTAGAATAACCAAGCAATTACACATAACTCAAACAAACATTGATCAACATAAATAAAACATAAATTGATTGATAACATTCTTGAATCAATACAACGTTGATGTCGGTTATGGAACCGACGTCTTACATGAATTAGAACTTCATATGAACAAGAAAACCAACTTGAAACAACATAATCAAAAAAGAAAATGAAACTGAAATCGATTTTTCCAGAATCATCAAGACTTTGTCAAAATCACTTTCAGTTTGTTCTTCTTTTGGTTGATTTGCTCTAAGTCTCTCTCTATCCACTTAAGTGTACAATTAGACTAATGATCAACCGTCCCTAATCTAATGAGGTTAATCCTATATATACCTCTTAGACAAATGGTAACTTAGGAATTAGGAATTCCTGAAAACCGACAATTATTTCAGCAAGTTGAACCGACCTCAACTCCTTCACAACCGCGATTGGGCTTATTTTTTTCTTGTAGGTAACCGATCAAGATACATTTCAAACACTTTCTTTGACCAAATGGTTCAGTTTAGACTGAGTTATGATTGTTTGAAGTTAAGCCTTTTCTGATTTCAGTTTCATGCTAATCTGGATTAACTAAAATTTCAAACAACCATAACTTTTGATTCGGACTAAAATTTAGGCTAAGCTAGCATGCATTGAAAGGTGAGATTGTTAGCTTCCACTTTGGTGTTGGAAGAAATCTTCAAGAATGGTCGCAGGTCCATGGAACGTCGGGGTCTCAATGTGGGCAACTTGGCTTTCGGACGACCTCACGTGGGATGTAGATCGAACCATGAGCATTACTTGGTATCAAATAAAATCTAAATCTAAGATATTCATCTTTTTTTTTATTCAACCTAAAGAAGAAAAGAAATCAAACAACCACTAAACTTATATTCATGGAGAATTATATTTATATGCTTATGTATTTAACTATCACATTGTGTTCTTCTCTTTACTTTCTTTAGAAAACATATCTAGAGAAATTGAATATACATTACTTCTTTCCTCCTACAATAGTTTTTTTTTGCGTCGGAGGGTACTTTGTTTTTATTTCCACCACTCAGATGTGAGTTGGTGTTTGATATAATATTTTATTTAAACGGATCAAATTTTTTATCCCAAATTTTTGTGATCTAAATAATTCACCCAATCTTTAGAGGATTATTTGCTTCTCATATCCCCCGATTGTGTTAGTGATATTTTCGCGAGTCTATGTTTGTCCTTTTTTTAGCAGCAAAATAGATAAAGTTGTCGGATTTGAAGTTGTTTTTATTCTTTCTAATAAATAGTCACCAAATAAGATATTTTAGTCAGATGCCCTCTTATAGATATCCCTCCATTATTTATACGGGTTTCTCACTTTTTTGATCGCATAGATATGCATGGAAAGGAAAGAAAAAACTGCCTACATTCTTTCCGTTTGAGGTGTCATTCTCCTCGACCGAGCGAGCTCGTCGTCGACTTGACTCTAGAATGTCATCGATCGAAGCCTCATTCCTAATCACCAATCTTCGGGTATCTCTATCCTTCTTGGCGAGTTGACGAGGCTTGCTATGACAAGGGATAGATATTCAAAAGAAATTAAGTTAAGTTCTTAACCGCTCATCTAATAAATGTTGCTATTAGGTTACAAGGTATTCCTTGTTAGGAATAGCGGCCAACGAGCTTCTACTACTATCGGCTACCTGAGAAAAAGGATCCAATGACTTCAAAAGAATTGAATGGGAAGCCATATGAGATGAAAATCTCATGTACAGTTCTGAAATGGAGATTTTTTTAATCGAATAATGACCGTGGGGGTTCGTCATTAGTAGTGGGGAAGCCGGCCAATTCACCATGTAGACAAATTTGTATAAAGGAAATAATTCCATTCTGCTCATAATATTTTATAAATATTTTTCGACTTGCTCTACTTCATCAATCATCGTTACAAATCTTTTTAGTCACCCTAAAAAATTACAAGATTCTTTGATATTCATTATTATAATTTTAATTATTATTACAAATGTGTCATATTATTTAACAACAAAATTTTAATTTAGTTGTTTTGATTTTGTTAACATTATTCTGCAATTTAATTTTTAATATGTAACTCCTTAAATGAATTAGTAAAAATAAATTTCTTTTCCAAAATAATATCAAATGATTAATTTAATTAAAATTAAAATTATTTATTTTAATCATAATTAATTAAATTGCTATAAAAATTAATTTCATAAATAACTATTAATCTTTAGAAATATAAACTAATTTTTTTTAGTTTATATTCTACAAATTAGTTTTTTTTATTAATTATAAATATTATCTTTTGAAGTTAAATCATTGCAGCTTGTAATTTCTTTCTTGAGCTTTACATTCTCAGATGAGATCTCACTTATTTTATTTTTCAACACATCATTTTCATTATTTTGAAAGAAAGATCATGTACTGCCAGGTTTGAAATCACTTACCTTAATGTCGTCGGCCATGAGACTGTTGACCGCTCCTTCATCACTTTCACTTGATGAGCTGTCGCTAGATGACCTTTCAAAAAGTTGAGTGAGCTTCTCCCAGGTATCTTTGGCATTAGATCATGACCTGATTGTTGCGAACATGTTTATGTCCAAAGCTTTGTATATAGCATATCTAGCTATGTTGTCAAGATTATTCTTCCTTCTGTCCCTAGCTGTCCATTCACCTTTCTCCTTCTCGATCTTAATCGGACCGTCTGAGATGTTGAACATCATTTCGTCATCCATTGTTTTCAGGTGCAAGTGCATGCGAATCTTCCAATTAGTGAACTTTTCGCTTTCTAGCATTGAAAGTTTCTCGCCGAAAGTCATACTTGCTTGCTTTGTGGGTTGCTTGGGTGTTAAGATTCCTGCTTTGATACCACTTGTTAGGATCGGGATCGCCGATAAGGGACCGGGGACCGGCTAAAGGAGACCACTTTACACAAAAACACACACCGGTTGGCACTAATTCGGTTAAGAATTAACACATGTCTTAACACCACATAAACGGTCACAAACTCTTGAATCGGGTTAAAGTACAGAAATAATTTGTTTCAGCTTGAAGCAATACACACGGATCGGTTGGAGAAAAGTGTATAGAAGAATAGGTTAGAATGAAGGTAACCGGTTCAGTTAGTTAAGTAGTAATTCAATTCGGGTGGAATAAGTAGTGATTCAGTTCGGTTAGAATAAGGGAAAATCGGTTCAGTTGGTTTAAAGGAAAGCTGATTCGGTTGGTTTGGAGGAAAACCAGTTCGGTTGGTTTGGTGAACGAAAAATAAGTAAAGAACACATAACACAAATTTTATGGATGTTCAGAGCAAACTCTCCTACGTCACCCCCTTCTTCTCAAAAAGTGAGAAGGATATTCACTAAGGAATATTCAACAACACAATACAATACACAATCGAGTCTTATTTACTCCTCGATGTTCACTTTACAATACTCACACAGTATTGTAATACACTTTTACAAATATGTAAATACACAGAACATTTTAGTTTGTTCTTATCACTCAATAACTTTGTAGATTTCTCAAAGTATGTTCTTAGGAGTGAAAGGATCGCGCAAGAGTTTTCTTTATCTCTCTAACTTCGTAAACTGATAGCACGTCTTGGAGCATCTGTTTATTCTTTTGCTCTCCAACTTCCTCCTTTTATAATAGAAATATGACAACGGTCATATTTCTCTCTCATCCGGTGATTGGTCAGCCATGCAGGTTTGGATTAGGTAACTTACACGCTTTGTCTTTGTACACATGACATATGTGCAGTGGGTGGTCGCATGCCTCTTAAAAGTTACTTGTGGACTTAGGTAAGGTCTGGTAATCATTATCCTGCCCCATGCCTGGTTTCAGAACCCTTTTGTATATTCCCAAGGAATATTATGTTTGTCTTAACACGTTATCTTTAATGTATTCATTATTGTTTGGATGATCTGCTCGTTGGAGATATATGGTAGCTTTACTTTTTCATGAGGTTGAACCATCGAGCCGTATATTTTTGGTTTGCAGTTCATTTAATAACCGGAGCTGAAGGAATTTAATTAACCGGAGCTCATTTAATAACCGAACTCATTTATAACCGAAGTCACTCCTCATTTAATGCGAAGTATTTAATTAACCGGCCATGCTTCATTAAATATCGGTTGACCGATCTTCTCTTTAGGAGCATTATGTGTCGGTTGACCGATCTTCATTTCAGAAGCATTAAGTGTCGGTTGACCGATCTTTCATAGAGCTGAAGTCGAACTATCGGTCAAACTATCAAACCGATATCCACGGTCGAGCCGATCTCGCCTATAGGTAAATTTCAGTATTTTGCTCAGCTTAACTGAAATAACAAAACTTTAAATATTATTTGGTCACATGCGTGACAGGCAGGAGTGTTTACCACTACACTACAACACATTCTTGTTACATTTAAACCAATTAATATACTTGATATGACTTAGCGGTTTAACATATATATTTATTTGAACTTAGTTTTATCTATTCATTAAACTCTTCATAAGTTCTAACAATTATATTCTAACAATATTTTATATATTTTATTAAATGGGCTGCCCCAAAGGCTTGTCGTGCTTACCCACGGCAGACCATCCTAGTAGTTGAATTATGCATATTCCTAAAGTCTTATCAATCGAATTGTTGGCAACAGCTCCGCGTTCATTAAGTATGGTGCCTCTAGCTGAAACTATTGTCTTAGGTCAATCTAGTGGTTGCAACTATGCAGACTTTCCATGGACCTCTTAACATCATCCCGCTTTTTCGGTGTGTTTCTTGAAAGACTCTCTATTTTTGTTGAATCAAGAGCTTTAGGTCTTTCCATTTATGCTAATATTTCCCATCTAGTTTCAAGAATGATCAATCTAGTCATATTCCTAAAGCCTCAAAATGGTTGGAGGTGGTTTTCCTTATCAAGAAAGATTTATTAACGTTTATCTAGAAAATTATTTTATCATTTATTTTCATAGAGTCCTCCCACCTAGCAATCCGGGTTTCAACCTGTAAATACCGGACCAGGTGCGCAATTGAGCGGGATGTGCACTTAGCCAATTAATATATATATTTATATATTTTTATGTATCTAATTATAATTTTTGGAAATGTTATTTTGTTTTACTTTTGTCTTTGTTGGACGAATCCATCTTGAGATGGAATTAATTGATAACTATTTTTTTATTGGGTACCCGAACCGATTGGATCGAACCCGAAATGAACCCGAAACCGAACATCAAAATATATACATGAACCGATCAATTCGATTTCTTCAGTAGGGCATCTCTGCCATGCCTATTATAAACAAACTTGTTATATTAGAGCTTTATTTGCAATAAAGCTATTAGAAATGTCAACATCCATAACAAATGTAATATCAAGGCTGATTATTTAAAAATTTATGAATGACATTGAAATTAAATAGTTCATAAAATTTTCAAAGATTTAGTAATCCACTAAAGGACTAAGACGACGTCTAACTGTACTTTCTTTTAGACCGCGTCTAAAAGAGTTAGGAGACGTCTAACTGCGCTTTCCTTAGACCATGTCTAAAGGAGTTAGACGACGTCTAACTACGCTTTCCTTTATACCACATCTAAAAGAGTTAGACAACATCTAACTGCGCTTTCCTTTAGACCACGTCTAAAGGAGTTATACGACGTCTAACTACGCTTTTCTTTAGACCACGTCTAAAGGAGTTAGATCACGTCTAACTTTGCTTTCCTTTAGGTCACATCTAAAGGAGTTAGACCGCGTCTAACTGCGCTTTCCTCTAGGTCACCTCTAAAGGAGTTAAACTGTGTCTAACTGTGCTTCCCTTTAAACCACGTGTAAAAGAGTTAGACCGCGTCTAACTATGCTTTCCTTTAGACCACGTCTAAAGGAGTTAGACCACGTCTAACTGTGCTTTCCTTTAGACCACGTCTAAAGGAGTTAGACCACGTCTAAATGCGCTTCCCTTTAGACCACTTCTAAAGGAGTTAGACCACATCTAACTGCGCTTCCTTTAACCACGTCTAAAGGAGTTACACGACATCCGAATAGACAGTCTTCTTTAGATCTCTACCTGCACAATAGTAAATAACCTAACATAGTTTTGTTCAACCCATATTATTAAAATTATGTTGTGCAAATTCTATTAAGTTAATTAATTATTTCTTTTTAATTAATTTTCTCTTTTTTTTTGTTTAAGTTCACCTAACAAATTAGTTAAATTTATTATAATAAATTTATTAATTTATTTTAAATATATATATATATATATAAAATTAGTTAAATATGATAATATGAAATTTTATAATTTTTAGAATATTAGATAAGATTTGTACATAATTATTTAATTAGGTATATGATATTTATTATATATAGTAAAAATGAAGATTTTTAAAGTGATTTAAGATTTTTTTAAAATTTTATAGTGATATACAAATATGTAATCAATTGTTACTAGCAGTGGATACAATTTTTTTTGGAATTGATATATTATTTATTTTTTATTTAATATAATTAAAAATTGTTGTAGATTTTTTAGGTGAAAATATATTTATATAACTATTCACTGTTGTATTTTTTTTTGAATTAATATTAATTTTATAAATTATAATTTTATTTAAATAATAAAATTAATTTAATTTTTTTATTTAATTTTTCTATTTTTTTTGTTAGGTAAATTTTCTTATTAACTTATAGAATTTTGGAGTGATTAAAGATTTTTTAAAATGTTCTGATCATAAATAATTAAATGTGTGATGAATTAGTAGGAGAGACGTGATAATTTTTTAATAATGTTAATGTAAAGGTGAGTAGTTTGAGTGAGAAAATTGGAAAAAAAGTGGGAAAGGTGGGTAAAAATTATAAATATTATATTATTAAAATTAAAACTATTATCATATATTTATTATATAATGTATTAATAATAATTGAAATTAAAAATAATTAATTTAAAAAAATAATAAGTAATTAATAAAAGTATTATCGAATAGAATAATCACTAGACTCACATTTCTATTTATATATATTTCTATTTTATTATAATTTATACTATTTAAGTAAGTATTATATTTTAGAATGTTTAATTTTAATTATAAATATTACATTTATAAAATTAAATAATTTGTTAATTGAATAAAAATGTAATAGTTTAGAGAATGTTAATGTGAGTAGCTTAATTTATGTAACTAATTGTGTTTATATCATTTCGTGTGTATACTCATGATCATGTCGTGTTTATACTTGTGTCGTGTCTATACTCGTGTTGTGTCTGTGTCGACTCGTAACCGTGTTACGATCCTATAAATTCATCATCGTGTCGTGATCGCGTCGTCTCGTCCTTGTATTGTGTCAACCCAAGACCCAAGTGAGAGAATATCCTATTGTGTCGTTCCGTACAAATATCGTGTTGGATCGTGTCGACGTGTCATTCCGTATAAATATCGTGTTGGATCATGTCGGTTCGTATTTATCCAACTCATTTTCCAATTCTAAGCGGGAATGAGAAAGATACATACATGGAGTATGGGCCTAGTGGATAGGCATGCCTTGTTTGGATAATTTATACCTTTCTATGGTCATGGTTTCAAGTATGTGGCTTCTTACATTTATTAGATGAAATAGATAAAAAAATGAAAAGATTGGTTTATAAATTTCAGCATTTTACCTTCACTGAAGAACAATAAGAAATAAGAAGATTGTTGATATGAAAAATATTTATTTTCACTCATAAGATATATTTAATTTCTAAAGCTTGTGAGGTTGATATCTATAATATCCATTTGAATTTACTTTATTAAATTATCAAGTTATTTTCATTTTGATAGCTTATAAACATTTTTGGATCTTAATGCATATTTAGAATTTTATTTTCTTATAATTATAATTGTATATAGAATTATAATAAAATACTTGTTTAACAAAATTGTAATATTTTAAAGAGGAGTAATAGGGAGAGAGAATTTGGAGAGGGAATGACTCGACATCATCTTATTAGTTGGAAAAAGGAAAAAGTGAGAGAAAAGAGATAAAAATTATTTGATTTTTTCAGCTAATCAGATTATGTCATGTCATTCCCTCTCTTATTTCCTCACCTAAATTCCATCTCCCAATCATTTCTCCATTTTAAATGTATAGAGAGAGCCTCGTAACTTTATATAAAGGACAAACAAAATATAGGAAATGAAAACCACTCCGCATAAAATCCATGTACATACTCCCCTTCTTTATTATATTATTATTATTCTCTCGACTAAAGTTGAGCATCGTATATAAACGTTTGTATTCAGCTCGAACAAGTCGTGTTAGAGTCTTAATCGTGTCGTGTTGTGTCGCGTTGTGTCGTGTCACAATTTTATGTGTATCGTATCTTGTATTGACCTACTCAAAATATTATGATCCACAATTTTTTTGTTTCATATTATTTATGTTGTGCTTACTTGGGTTTAAATTTGTGTTTCATGTTATTTCGACTATATTTTGTTATCGTGTCGTGTCGATGTCCATTATGCGTGTTATGTCATACATTGACACACTCATGTTAATTATTTATATATATATATATTAAATTATATAAGTAAAAATTTTAAATTATAATTAATAATTTATTATTTTATTTTGATTTAAAAAATTTAAATTAATTTAATAATTTAAATGTGGTAAATATTTTATTTAAAAAATTAATTAAAATATAAAATGTGTAAATATAAATTTTAACATATAATTTTATAAATAATAATTTGAATCTCAATTATTTAAAATGTGTTTTAGAACATACAAATAATTATCCAAATAAAATTAGTTAAATTTATTGTTTTAAACTAATTAATTTATTTTAAAAAATTAATATATAAATAATAAATTTAACTAATTTTATTTGGATAATTATTTGTATGTTTTAAAACATATTTTAAATAAGTGACAATTATATGTTAAAATTTATATCTACACATTTTACATATTAATTAAATTTTTAAATAACATATTTAAAACATTTAACTTATAAATTAATTTAAATTTGCGAAAATAAAATAAAACTATAAATTATTAATCATATTTTATAATTTTTACTTATATAATTTAATTTATATATATATATATAAATAATTAACATAAGTGTGTCAAAACATGACATAACACACATGAAAATAACATCGACACAACATGATGACCAGATGTAGTTGGAATAACACGAAACACAAATTTAAACACGAGTTAGCACAACATGATTAAACTCGTGGACATTAATAACATAACACGAAAAATACGTGGATCACAATATTTTTAGTGAGTCAAGACACGATACGTTACGGATAAGATTGAGACACTACACGATTAAGAATCTAACACGACTCGTCCGAGTTGAATACAAACATTTATACACGATGTTTAACTCTAGTCGAGAGAATAAGAATAATATAATAAAGAAGGGGAATGAACAATGTCTCCTTCAACAAGGCATACATGTTTAGGAGCTAGAGACCTAAACTCCATAATATTATAAAAATATAAGGAACCCATGTACACATGCATGCTGCTAGTTAGCTAATTAATTAACACATCAAAATGATAATTATGTAAAAGGAAGGAAATTACGATGGCAAAGATGAGTTCATCACTTTGTTCATGAATTCCAAATATATGATTATACTGAATCTTGAATTGGACATAAAGTCTCGTTGTTTTTACTCCTTCATTTGAGAAGGTTTTCCATATAAAATATTGTATGATGATTATGTTATTTACTTTATCTTTTATTTGTGATTCTTTGCTCCTAGGTTTTTTAATCAAGTAGGAAATCGATTATATATTTACCCAATACGAATATCCCACCAGCGATGAAGATGATTATTCAATGGGGAACCCCAAAGTATAGTCTCCAAATTTCCCTCCAAGTAAGGGTAAATTGATTTCGTTTTAGGATTAGTTGTTTGAGTTTGATATTAATGGTCCCTCTTGGCTTTAGATTTGGTGATGAAAATTGTAGGGATAGAGTTTCTAGGGTAAGAAAATCACTAATATTATTTGTTGTTTCTTTTGATCATTGAGAGGACTTTAGATTCTGAGAGTTGTGTTGGAACATATTTAGATTACTAATGGAGAATTTTTATCCCATTGAAGGCTAATTTCAAGTAAAGTCTTTTATATATTTCAGTTTGTGTTCTTTAATTAATTTGAATATGTATATTTTTTGGAAAAACAACTCAATGCCATTTCAATGAAAAAACTCAAAAGTGGGAGAATAGTTCGAGAGTTATGATCAAACCTAGACAAGATCTAGGTTTGACAAAGAAACAAACAACAACCCGAAATTACAAACAATAAAGAGAATTACAACAAACAAAAACTAACTAAATCGTTTTAAATCTAGTTTTGCGTGTGACTATTCCATAGGAGATATTTCATCTATGACTTAGGCTCTAGTTTTCTTAATTTTTCTGAATTCCTCTCCAAGTATGAATTAGTGCATTATCGTCCGTAAATACATCTTACCAGACTTTAGACTTTAACCACTCATCTGTGCATTTTACTATAAATTCTTACATTTCTTTCCCTCCATACATTATAGATCAGTGCTCCATATAAGCATTTCAGCAAATTTGCAAAGAGGCTGTCTTATTCCCTTTCATCATTATCATTTCTTTGATTTCATTCAATGTTCTTTGGAAGCTAGAGATGTTCATATTCCTTACAATATTAGATCAAAGTATAGATACGAATGACCATTCCCCAAATAAATGGTTTATGCTTTCATCGTTCCCTTCACTAACTAGACAATTAGCATCAGGTATATTCATGTATTTCTAAATTCAATCTTGCGTCGTCGGTCTATTCCTCTAAATCATCCAAATGATGAATTTGTGTCGAGGGATTATCTATGTAGACCATACCACTTATTGTTAGTCGACCACAAGTTTCTTTGTTCTAATGCTTTCCCATGCCAAACCAACAACATACTTTCCATTTTTTCAATTTCTCAAGATATATAGTCACTTCTTTCATTGAACTGCAAATTATTAATCAAATTCAGAATTATATCTCCTTCTGGAATTCGCCATAGAATTGTTTCACATTTTCTTCATAAGCTTCTCTAACCGAGAATTTTGACAACTTCTTCTGATTTTGCATCCTTGAAATTCATCTATGAGTATTATGGGATTACTTTCTTGGCAAAGAAATGTGGATGTTTAGCAGACGTTGATTCATTATTATTAGTCTATTAATTTCATTTATAGTTTGGATTTTATTTGAAAAATATGGTTTTGGTTTTCAAATAATCTTAAGCTAAATGATATATTTTAAGGTCAATTTTAGGTTATCTTTTTATATTCTAGTTCTTTGCCTATATTTTCGTATAGTTGTTGTCTTGTGATGGGATGTGTAAAAACTGGGTTAATACGTTAATTCATTGATTGATATAAGTTCTATATTGTCACAAATTTATTCTAGATTTATTAGAGTTTTTGAAATGTTTTGAAACGAAATGCTTAAATTCAAATTTTCAAACTTTTGATTATTTATGTTTTGAAACGAAATGTGTTGGGTCAAATAATTTTGACTAAGTGTTGAAATAATTTATGTGTTTTGATACAGGTGTATTAAGACAACATGTCTTTAGACTTGGATCTAATGAGGGTCATTAGACCGATTTTGATCTCCATTCGCATTAAGTTAGATGCAAATCTAATGAAATTAGACGCTTAGTCTAACTCAACGGAGTTAGACGGAGAAGTCTAATAGACGCATAAATTAGACGTGAGTCTAATAGAATTAGACGTACAGTCTAAGTCATCGGAGTTAGACGTGTAAGTCTAATAGACGTGTAAAGAATTAGACGGGTAGTCTAATGAATACACCGAATTAGACGTGAGTCTAATAAAATTAGACGTACTGTCTAAATCATCGGAGTTAGATGTGTAAGTCTAATAGACGTAAAGAATTAGACGGGTAGTCTAATGAATACACGGAATTAGACGTACAGTCTAACTCATCAGAGTTAGACGTGTAAGTCTAATAGACGTAAAGAATTAGACGGGTAGTCTAATGAATACGCGGAATTAGACGTAAGTCTAATAGAATTAGACGTACAGTCTAACTCATCGGAGTTAGACGTGTAAGTGTAATAGACGTAAAGAATTAGATGGGTAGTCTAATGAATATGCGGAATTAGACGTGGTAGTCTAACTCAGTGGAGTTAGACGTACCAGTCTAATGGTTATTATAATTAGACGGGTTGTCTAATTAATTGAAAGTTAGACGTGAGTCTAACTCCTTCAGACAAGTCTGAGGTAGAACCGGAATTAGACGTGGTAGTCTAACTCAGTGGAGTTAGACGTACCAGTCTAATGGTTATTATAATTAGACGGGTTGTCTAATTAATTGAAAGTTAGACGTGAGTCTAACTCCTTCAGACAAGTCTGAAGTAGAACCGGAATAAGACGTGGTAGTCTAACTTAGTGGAGTTAGACGTACCAATCTAATGGTTATTATAATTAGACGGGTTGTCTAATTAATTGAAAGTTAGACGTGAGTCTAACTCCTTCAGACAAGTCTGAGGTAGAACCGGAATTAGACGTGATAGTCTAACTTAGTGGGGTTAGACGTACCAGTCTAATGGTTATTATAATTAGACGGGTTGTCTAATTAATTGAAAGTTATACGTGAGTCTAACTCCTTCAGACAAGTCTGAGGTAGAACCGGAATTAGACGTGGTAGTCTAACTCAGTGGAGTTAGACGTACCAGTCTAATGGTTATTATAATTAGACGGGTTGTCTAATTAATTGAAAGTTAGATGTGAGTCTAACTCCTTCAGACAAGTCTGAGGTAGAACCGAAATTAGACGTGGTAGTCTAACTCAGTGGAGTTAGACGTACCCGTCTAATGGTTAATGATATTAGACGCGAGTCTAAGTACATTAGACCAGGCGGTCTAATAGACATTTTTCATCAGAAGGAGTTGACTTATTACATTAGACTGATCCGTCTAACTGAAATACGTCTAATGCTCTGTTCAAGTAGTACGCTTGAATCTAACATTTCTCCTACTCACGTGCTATAGCTGTACCCTACTTCTGCTCCACTTTCATGTGAAGATTAGTACAACAGCTATATGCATCCAATCAAGGAATGCCACGTAAGAGAATTTTCCTCACATTACCCGTTTTGTAGGTACATCCCTGATGGAATATTCGGCGCACTACCAGTTCGGTACGGCCACGATCGTTGTGCTCAGAGTCTGCTGTGTACAATGGATGCTTTCCAATGGAAGAACTCCACGTATCATTTTTGAAGATTCGACCGTTAGCTCCTCATCAGTATTTAACAAATCCTTAGAGCAACGGACGAAGTATCGGTTCTTCATTTTCTGTCATCTTATCATTTTTCATCTTGTGCTTCAAACCCAAGTAAACAATTTCGCCTTGAATCCGTTTCAAGTGTTTACACAAGTTTGCGTAGAATAGAAAGCAAATTCAATCCTTAACAGGATTTCTTTCAAACTGTTTTTCATAAGCCTTCATCCTTAGCCAGACCCCGTCTCTATCGATAAAGCTGATCCTATCAATTGGTATCAGAGCCTTGTTTCTATTCTCAAGCGTCAAGAACCCAAAGCATGTCTTGCCTCAATGAAATTCCTCTTCTGTCAAAGGACAACTATGACGTGTGGATGGTAAGAATGAAAGCTCACTTGGCTGCTATTGACTATGATATGTGGAGCGTTATCTCCGATGGCCCCTTAAAGATTTCGAAGCCAAGAAGTGAGTGGACCACTGAAGATAAGGTGACCAACAACCTGGATAATGTTGCTAAGAACATTCTGTTTCAATCTCTCAACACAAATATGTTCTATGAGATCAAGTCATGTTCCACTTCAAAAGAAATATGGGATAAGCTCCGCCAGATCCATGGTGTGAGCTCTCAAGCAAAGAAGAATCAGAACGCATTCATTTGCAGCCAGAACAAATCCAGATGGGCTGACAGTGATACTGAGGAGTCTCCCACCGAAAAAGAGAATGAAGTTGTAACATGTCTAATGGCAGATGACCAATCTAAGGTAAAGGCTTTTTCTGCACCAGAATTTACAAATGAGGAGTTAACTAATGCACTCAATGAAATGGCTATTGAGTACAAAAAGTTAGCTGACTCTTTTTATGAAATAAAAGTTAAATATGAATCAATTGTTCCCTTTTCAAAGCAAGAACCCGAATCAAATGTTTTTTTGATGAAAAGTTAACATAGATCTCATCTGAGAATGAGATGCTCAAGGAACAGATTCAAACCCTTTCATCTGAAAACAAGAGACTGAACTATATTGTCAGTGCATGGACAAGGTCTGATGATGCTGTCAGATATCAGATCAGCATGTTGAAACCTGCTGGATCTAAATCCGGTTTGGGATTTGATAGAAATGATCCTAACCTGTCCTGCAAAAAGTCAAAGCCAAATTACAAACTTATGCCAATAAGTTTTGTCAAAGGAAGTGTGACTGACTTTGAATCTGATCCCATTCATGAAGAAGTGGCTTTTAAAAATGAAATAGTTTATGTTCCACCAACTGTTAGCTGGCTTAAGATTAAACTTGAAAAGGCTAATAAGCTTGGTAAATTAAAACCTAATTCTAAGTCAAGGAGTATTAAAAGAAAACTAAAACCTTCTTCAAAAGCTAAAGGATCAGTGGCCAGCAGAAAGTCATCTGCTGAGTCAAAAACATACGCATTAATCACAACACAAAACGTGAAATCCATCAGAATAACTCAAATATGGATTCCTAAGGGACTGATTGACCGAGGACCCAATTGAATGTGGGTACCAAAAGATTGTAAATATTTATTTATGTAGGTACAAATAAATGAAGGACTGGAAGAATCTGTATGGTATCTTGATAGCGGATGTTCTAGGCATATGACAGGAAACAGACGACTCCTCACTGATATATCAGATTGCTCTGGACCTAAAATCACCTTTGGTGACAACAAGAAGGGTAAGACAATGGGTAAGGATAAGATTATCCATGATAACCTAACCATTAATGATGTTCTGCTGGTTGACAACTTGTGTTATAATTTAATCAGTATTAGTCAACTATGTGATAATGGTCTGTCAGTAGATTTTCAAACTCATGCATGTTTAGTTAAAGACCAAGATGGAAACATTTTATTAACTGGAAGTAGAGTAGGAAACTCATATAAAATGAATTGGAAAAAAGAGACATCTGACCCTATGTGCATGATTGCTAAGAATGACCAGAAATGGTTATGTCATAAACGTTTGAACCATTTGAACTTTAAAACCATTAACAACATATGTTCAAATAACTTAGTTATTGGTTTACCCAATCTTCAGTTTTCAAAGGACAAGATTTGCACTACTTGCAAGTTAGGCAAACAGGGCAGATCATCGTTCAAAAGCAAAGGAAAATCACAATCCAGCCGTATCTTAGAACTTTTACATATGGATCTTTTTGGTCCAATTCCTGTAAAAAGTGTAGGAGGAATGAGATTTGCCTTAATTGTTAATGATGATTTTTCACGTTTTACATGGGTTTCTTTCTTACCTTCAAAAGATAAAACTGCTGAAAATTTAATCAGAATATTTAGAGGCATTCAGAATAAGAAATCTCTAAATATCTCATGTATTAGAAGTGATCAAGGAACTGAATTTACAAACAGATACCAATCATCTTATCTTGAGGAGAATGGAATTAGGCACGAGTTGTCTAGTGCCAGAACTCCATAGCAAAACGGCATTGCTGAGAGAAGAGTGAGAACTCTGAAAGAAGCAACAAGATCTATGCTTGCTGAATCAGATGTTCCTCAGAGGTTCTGGGCAGAAGCCATTAGTACTTCCTGTTATACTCAAAACCGTTCAATTATTAATAAACGTTTTGATAAAACTCCCTATGAACTGTATTATGGGAGAATTCCCACAGTTTCTTACTTTAAGATTTTTGGATGTAAATGTTTTATCCATAACAATGGAAAGGTTTACTTAACTGCCTTTGATGCTAAAGAAGATGTGGGATTTATGTTGGATACTCATCAGTAAGAAAGGCTTACAGAGTATACAACAAAAGAACTCAAACTGTTGAAGAATCCCTTCATGTAGTTTTTGATGAGCCTGTTGAGAGTTAATCCAAAAAACCCACTGATCTTGCTGACAGACTGCAAGCGGCTAGTCTTGAGTCTGTAAGTGAAAAAGAAGAAACATTGGACAAGCGTATGGCTTTATCTGATCCTGTAACTGATCCGGTTGAAGCTCAACCAGACGTACAAACTCCTGTTCAACAAGAAGTTGAGAGTTTGGATGTCGCGGTGTCACCGGTTCAGATGACCAATCCTCTTGGTTCCAACTTCAGATGGAACAGAAATCATCCACCATAACTGATAATTGGATATCCTTTCTCTCCTCGAAGGACAAGACGTCAAATGATGGATGAAATGGCCAATTCTGCATTTATTTCTCAAATTGAACCTAAGAAAATTGGTGAAGCTATAATTGATCCAGATTTGATCAATGCTATGCAAGAGGAGTTAAACCAATTTGATAGAAATAAAGTGTGGTATCTTACTCCTAGACCAACTGATAAGTCAGTCATAGGAACAAGATGGGTTTTTAGAAACAAGCTTAGTGAAGACGGTTTAGTCATAAGAAACAAGGCTCGTTTAGTTGCTCAAGGATACAGACAAGAGGAAGGTATTGATTTTGATGAGTCTTTTGCACCGGTTGCAAGACTAGAGGCAATCAGAATCTTCCTAGTATATGCATCATTTAAGAATTTCAAAGTTTTTCAAATGGATGTAAAAAGTGCATTTTTAAATGGTAAATTAAGTGAGGAAGTATATGTTGAGCAGCCCCCTGGCTTCGTAGATCATGTTTTACCTGATCATGTTTATAGACTTAATAAAGCATTGTATGGTCTAAAACAAGCTCTTAGAGCTTGGTATGACACTCTAACTAATTTCTTGTTTGATCATGACTTTGTTGTTGGAACAGTGGATAAAACCCTGTTCAGATTTGCTAAGGACTCTCATATATTACTTGTTCAAATATATGTTGATGACATTATCTTTGGGTCAACTAACCCCAAACTATGTGAGAAATTTGCCAAGCTGATGCAGGATACGTTTGAAATGAGCATGATGGGAGAACTTACTTTCTTCCTTGGGCTTCAGATCCGTCAGCTGGAACACGGAACCCTCATCAACCAAGCCAAATACACCAAAGAATTGCTAAAGAAATTTGGTTTGGAGAACTGTTCGGCAAAAGCTACTCCTATGAGCTCCTCCGTCAACTTGGACAAAGATGAAGGTGGCCAAAGTGTAGATGTTACAGCATATAGAGGACTCATCGGTTCCTTATTATATGTAACTGCCAGCAGGCCAAACATTCAATTTGCTGTTGGTGTCTGTGGCAGATTTCAAGCTGATCCTAAACTCTCTCATTTCACTGCTGCTAAACGTATTCTTAAATATTTGAAGGGAACTCATAATGTGGGACTGTGGTATTCGAAGGATTCCAGTTTCAATTTAATTAGTTTCTCAGATACAGATTATGCAAGATGCAAAATTGATAGAAAAAACACAAGTGTAACTTGCCATTTCCTTGGCGATCGTCTAATCACATGGTTCAACAAGAAATAGACATCAGTTGCTACTTCAACAACAGAAGCAGAGTATCTTGCAGCTGGTAGTTGTTGCTCTCAAGTCTTGTGGATCCAACAACAGCTCAGAGACTATAGAATTGAGGCTGATGAATCTCCAATTTTCTGCGACAACACTAGTGCTATCGCTATATCCTATAATCCTGTTCTGCATTCTCGCACAAAGCATATTGAAATCAGGCATCGTTTCATCCGAGAACACGTCAATCAGAAGCAAATCTGTCTTGAACATGTTCCTACAGATCAACAAACTGCAAACATTTTCACGAAACCTCTTCCGGAAGCTAAGTTTTCTCATTTTAGAAACATGCTAGGTCTTGTGATCTTGATTGAAGTAATTATGTGCATAAATTGAGGGGGAACGTATTTTTCAAAACAAAACTGAACAGATATGATAGACGGAGGTTCTAATTCGTCCTAAGGATTGATAGTTTGAAAAACACCGATACTTAGACGAACATCTCCCTTAGCTGTTTCATCTTTATATGAAATCACTGTCTTGGTTATTTTGACCTTCTTGATTAGACGGATGCATCTATTAGACGGAAACGTCTAATAGACGTTAGACGTTTTTACGGTATGAGCAAGAGAATGCTCACGTCTAATCAGACACGTGTGTATCACGTGCTGTTATAGCATAATTAGACGCACACGTCTAAAAGACTGATTTTCAAAAAGAAGTTGAAAATGTGAAAAGAAGAATATAAACGTCTAACTACTGTGTAATTAGACTCTTCATCTTTTGGCATTTAAGACAACTGTTCTTTAATGATTTCTGTTTGAGTTATATTTTCCGCCGAAAAATAAGAATTGAAGACACGTGTCTCTCAATATGCAAGAAATGACTAATATTTCTGACATCTTTTGCTTGTACATTTAGTATTAGACGTTTTATTTCATGCTAACATTAAATGATGTGTATTAGGAACCGTCTTTTGTGACTCTTGACGGTAGAAGTAATCATTAGCCTTCTTCTTAATAACTAAAACCCCGGTATTAATAGGTTCATCCTCTCTAAAAGGTTAGAAGATCCTTGAAATCTCTCTTTCTCTCTTTAGAAATCGAAACCTTTGAATCTCTCTATCCCTTGTTCATCAAATCAAAATACTGCCCTTCCGACCAAAATCGATTCAGGTGGACTTTCAATCTGTTTCCACTCTGGAATCTCCAAGCATGCAAAGAATGTTTGATTCGCTAAAAGCTTCTGGGCTGAGAAGATTCCTCACCCCTCATGAAACCTATCATGAACAGCTTGTTAACGAATTTTTTTAAACCACTAGCTTCTATCAAGATAATGTTATTGCTGGTGCTGTAATGGGCCAGATGGTATGGCTCACAGAAGAATCCTTTGGTGAGTTTTTCCATCTCCCAAATGAGGGTATTGATGATTTCTCCACCACTCACCCCAACCTCATGATTTCGATCATAAAAGTCTTTTCCGATTCTCTTGAAGTAGATATTAATGGAAAGAAGAACCTTCTGAAGGTTGAATATGCTCTTCTAAGTGATATCATCTCTAAATCCCTTCTGTCTAAGGAAACCTCCAACAAATATTGTACGAAGGTCTTTCAGATAATGGTGGCTATCACCAGGGGTGTTCCTGTGAACTGGACAAGCTTCCTCTTCGGAAATCTTGTTAGAATGGTTGTAGCTAGAAAGAAGATCTTCGGCTTTGACGGTCCTCTCAGTTCTTTTCTCTGTCATCGTCTGAACGAACCTGGTAAGAGTTTCCCCCTCCCTTCTAAGATCCTGAACTACCAGAAAGTGGTAGACTATATGTTAGGATCGGGGACGCCCTTGGAGGACCGGGGTGTTTCCGGTTTTAAGAAGGGTGGCCTCTTACTCAACACACAACACTCTGGTGACAGTCCGGTTAGAGACTATAACCGTTCTCAGCACTACACAAACTGTTACAGACTCTTGAACCGGGTTCAAGGGCGGAAATGTCTGTTTCAGGTTGAAGCAACGTATGCGACTTTAGATGATGTTTTAGAAGGAGTCGGTTTTATGGATATGAGTGGACCGGTTTACGGAGTACGATTGGTTTTGAGGTTAGGTTAAGTAAGTAAGTAATGAAAGCAAAAGAAAGAACACGAGACAAGGATTTTTTATGGATGTTCGGAGCAAACCCTCCTACGTCACCCCTTCTTCTCAAGTTATGAGAAGGATCTCCACTAACTTTTATAGTTACAACAACACTACCGGTCGAGCCCAACTTCGCTACTCGTCGGTTACACCAACTCACTCTTTGATGTAATATAATAACTCAACGCAATACAATACAGAAAGCTTCCGGTTTTAGACACACCGGTTTTGAATATAAGAGTTTATCTCTCTAACTTATTGCTTTTATGATTCATTTTCCGTCTGTATTCGTTAACTCAACAACTGCATTAAATGAAGACGTTTCATCTCCCTTTTATAGCTGAGAAGAGCCAACGGTCACTTTCTTCTCTCTCCTCTGGATTGGTTGATCATTATCACGCCGGTGCAGAGAGGTTGCTTGCACGCTTCACCTTCCTCAACACTCGGCAGTCATGCAGGCAGCTCTGAGTGTAAGATGACATAATCGGTTTTCAGATTTGGACACGTGTTGGACATGCACCTCAGGTTGTCAACTTCAGATCAATAAAGCAACATTGCTTTCCTCGCATGCTTCCGATCGGATCTGATCTTCTTTTATTCTTTCAAGACACGTCTGTTACGTCATGTTACGTCACTCTTGAAGTTTGAATTTTCCGGTTTTGTCTCTTGTGTAGTATGATCCGGCTGGTATGTGAACTTTTGTCTTTGCTGACTGGTCGCTTGAGAGAGTGAAAACTGGTTCCTCTAATCTTTGACTTGATTACTTGGAGCAGTTTTCTTTTAAGTATTTCAGCAAACGGTTTAGGATGCCCCAACCGGTTCATATGGTTTTGATCTGTATCTGCACATGAAAGTTAACAACTGTTTAGTTTGTTTAGCCGGTTCCAAAAATTAACTTACTTAATTTTTCTATCAATTTCTCCCTTTTTGATTATTTAGAATAAATATTCAAAACTTGTAATGTGTGGCCTGTTTGAAAATTAACTTACTTAATTTTTCTATCAATTTCTCCCTTTTTGATTATTTAGAATAAATATTCAAAACTTGTAATGTGTGGCCGGTTTGAAAATTAACTTACTTAATTTTTCTATCAATTTCTCCCTTTTTGATTATTTAGAATAAATATTCAAAACTTGTAATGTGTGGCCGGTTTGAAAAACTTGTTTAGCGATTTCTCCCTTTTGATTATTTTCTGTTTGAAGAAAATGTTTCAAAAACATGTGTTTGATTTTTCAAAAAGGTATGTGGAAACTAACAGAGAGAAATATGATAAAATAACCATGTTCTGAAACATAGTTAAACATAAATTGTTTTGAAGGAAAGAAAGAAAAAGACTAAGGCTTGGATGGTCCCCCCTTGTGAAGATCTTTCTCCAGTTCTTTTTCAAGCCATCTTCTTTCTTCTTCTTCCCTTGCCTTCCACTCCCTGTCGCGTCTTTCAGCGTTAATCAGTATTCCGGCCCATACACTTGAGATGCCGGGAGTCTTTTTGCCGAATCCAAAACCGGCACAGACTGGTTTTGGTGGAGGAGGCGGTGGAGCAACAATTGGTCTGGAGCTTGTAGTTGCGGTTGAACTTTGAATTGTCCTCTTCTTGCGCCGGTTAAGTTCTTCGATATCCTCTTCTTCTTCATCAAGAGATTGCACATTCAGCCCGACTGGTTCCATTGTTTTTCTTTGGCTGCTTTGTTCTGCCCGCTGAATTACCTTCACAACCTCCCTTCGTTTCTTCTTGTTTCTTGTGTTCATAGAATGGGACGGTTCAACCGGTGTAGGTTCCTGGATACCTGCCTGTTCTTCCTCGTTGCATTTCTGGGCAAGCTCATAATCTTTGTCCTCAATTTCTTTCTACAGCCGTTCCCTTTCCCTTTCTTCGTCTTGCAGCCTCTTAGCGGTTTTAGCATCAGACTCGATTTGCTGTTGAGTCTTGCTGACTTGGAGTTTAGACATCTCCCCAATTTGGAAAGCCATTGCCTGCAGCATATCTAACAGTGGAGCGGTTGCGGTTTGAATGGACTCTGTAATCAGGGATTTGACTGAGGTTTGCACAGCCTGATCTATCATGGACTTGATAGATGTTTGAACGGTGTTTGCTATTTCGGTTTGTACAGATCCCCGTATAGTGTTTGACAGATTAGCTTCAGCCGTTGCGGTTTTATAACTTCCAAGACATGAATCAATTATATCAACCACTACTTGCTTCATTTGATCGATTTCCGGAGCCTTAGCAGTTTGAGAAGGGTCTTGTTCCAGGTTCTCCGCTGTTATAGATGACTCCCCGACCACATAGAATGGCTTACTTTGATGTAGATCGGTATTATTGAGTTGGTTTCGGCAGCCTTTTCTCCATTGTGCATCAAGATGGTTGAGGCTTTGTCTGAGCTTTTCTTGCACCGCATGGAACCGTTCAGTCATTCTCATTTCGATCGGAGTTAGCGTTGCTCCTTCAGCTTCTTTCAATGCATCCTCCACTTCTTGTAACCGAGCATATTCAAGAATTACCGCGGTTTTGCTGATGGTGGGTTGGATGAGATTGGTGTGAGCTAACTTGAGGGCCATTTCTTCCAGCTTTATGAGTCTATCCCAATGCTTGTTGTCGCTCAATCCTAGAGCCATATCGGATATCTTTGTTTCACAACGGAGCTTTACCCACATGAGGTATGGTGCTATCGCATCACTGGCACCCTTGTTCATGTCCCTGAGAAGTTCCTCGAATACTTCATCTTCTTGTTCTGCGGTAAAAGGGACCTTGTCCCCGGTTATGACTTCTGGTTGAGGGCCGGTTTGCAGAGTACCTTTTCCTGTCACCGTCGATTCTTCAACAAGAACCTTTTTTCCTTTGTTGACCTGAACAGATCCTTCAGGTATGAATGCTGAGTCAGATGGCCCATCTTGAGCCGATTGGTTATCCGGAGCTGACTTGTCCCCCGCGAAACCGGATGGTTCCTGTTCTTCAAAATTACCCTCCTGAGCCGAGGTTTAATGTCTACGGTTTTGGCCGTTTCTTCGACCGGTTGAACTTCACTCTGATCGGGTATCTCAACCTGATCAACTAATTTACGACGACTTGACACATCGTCTTCGTTTTCCCTTGCAATATCTTAGACAACGTCCTCAATGGCTTCAGAGGTATTTAAGCCTATGTCGGCTATTACTTCTTCGATTCTTTTGCTTGGAGACTTGGAGTTTTCAGAGTTGGCACTAACCGCTGCTTCCTCCTTCGATGCGGACTCGGTTTTGTGGCTCCCCGAGGGTTCGGTTTGCCTTGGTGAGTTAGATGGAATAGGAATGGGACGAACGGTATTGATGGGGATGGGTTGGAAGACGTCTCCGGTTCTTTCTGGTGGATTATCCAAGGAAAGGGTTTTCTCGGAGTCCGCCGGTTTGTTGGAACTCTTCCTTGCAGTTGACTTCTTCCTCCCCTTCGTCTCTTGTGCGGTTTCGGCTTCAACCGTCTTTCTCTTCGGTTTCTTCTGTTTTGATATTTCTTCAGCCGGAGCGGAAGAACTGGTTCCCTTGGAAGACTTTGTTCTGGAGGTCTTCGGCTTGACCGCTTTATCGGGCTTCTCAATCATCGACTCTGAGTTGAGAATATTGTTGGGAGGGAGCGGTTCACCTTCGCCGAGATCGAACTTGAGAAACTTAAGGATTTTCACAATCTGCATTGCGAAGGCCTGAACCCGGCCATCCTTCTGAATCACTATTTGGCAAAATTCTTCGAAAATAATGAATCCCCAATCCACCTTGTCACCACGGACAATGGCCATCAACATTTTGAGCTTAAGTTTTGTCAGGTTATCGAAGTAAGACAAAGTATTGTTTCGCTGCTTCTTTCAGTGTTATGTTCCTCCTTTCAGCAACACCGATTTGTTGTGGAGTTCTAGCACTAGAAAACTCGTGTCTTATAACAGATTCCCTAATGAAGGAAGACAAAGTATTGTTGGTGAGCTTAGTTCCTCTATCACTTCTAATCTTTATGACACTTAAAGATTTTTCATTTTGAAGTCTTCTAAAGATCTTTATCAAGTTTTCAACAGTTTGATCATTAGAGACCAAAAATATAATCCAAGTAAATCTAGAATAATCAGCAATTATGACAAGGGTATATCTTATTCCCCTAAGCTAGTGACTATGATTAGACCAAATAGATCCATGTGCAATAATTCCAGACACCGTTCAAATTAAGTATTCCCTTTGTTTTTAAAAGTTGATCTGACATGTTTTCCCATCTGACAAGTAGGACATACCTTATATTTAGAAAACTTCAATTTAGATGGTTTAATCTTTTATGCCATAGCCAGTTTTGATCATTCTTGGCTATCATGCATAAAGGATCGCACGTCTTATTTTTCCAGTTCATTTTATAAGAATTTCCTATCCTACTTCCTATTAGTAGAGTATTACCCTACTGATCCTTAACAAGAAAAACATGTTTTTGAAAATCTACAGTATCGCCATTGTCATATATTTGACAAATAATAATCAAGTTATAACACAGATTTTCTACTAGAAGTACATTGTTAATAGTAAGGTTACCATGGATAATCTTACCTACGGTTTTACCTTTGTTGTTATTACCAAATGTGATCTTATGTTCTATGCATTTGGTTACTTCAGTCAGTAGCTGTCTTTTTCCTATCTTATGTCTGAAGTAGCCTCTATCCAAATACCAAATAGAGTCCTCCAAGCAGATGACCTATTTCACCTACAAATATACATATTTACAACTTTGGTAACCATATTCACTTGGGTCCTTGGTTAATCAGTCCTTTGGGGATTCATATTTGAGTTATTTTTATGAATGTCCCATTTTGAGTTGTTAACAAAGAAAATGATTTAGGTTTGTCAAACTTATTCCTGCAAGTTGTTGACTCCTTAACTTTAGGAGATGAGTTTTGGTGAAAGCTTCTTAACTTTCTGTCAAGTTTTTGTTTGCCAGACCGTCTTGTTTCCCTCTTCTTGGTTTTCAGCCAGCTTGAGGTTAGTTTTACATATTTAATCCCATCTTTTAAAGTTAAGTTATCACAGCCATGATCAGTTCCACTTTTAGTTAAATGTCCCTTGACAAAGCTTATGGTCTTAAGCTCGCCTTTTACTAGGTTCAACTTTTTGTTGGAGTTATTTGGGTTGTCATTGTCAAATCCTAAATCAAATTTGCATTCGGCATTCCTTAGCTGACGGCATCCCCAGATTTTGTCCAGGAACTAACCACATATTTTGAAAATGTGGGGGAATTAATTTTAATGTTTGAAAATTTTAAATTTTAAAAAAGAGGTTTTGTAGATAACTTCATATCTTACCTTCCTGTCAAATCCGGAGAGATTGAGAGTTTTTAATGGGAAGTATGTCATAGGCCTACTTTAAATTTTTTCAATATTAGTTAATCCTCACTACTAGAGAGTCTTCACCTAATTTTAAAAATTAGGAAATTAAGAGAATTGAGTTCGGCTTTTGGTTACGTGTGGGAAAAGGTTTTTTAGACGCTATGTCCCACAACGCCCATAAGATCTCTACGTTTTACATTTTAGATTTAAAAAAAATTACTCTAACCTAGGATCACATAAATCAAAACCTTACATAAAACAATAAAACCATCCAAACCAAACAAAATAAGACCCAAAAAATATGAAAAATAAAGCAAAAGGACCTTGGTTAGTTCCACTGTCCTATACATGATTTTTAGCCAAGGTGCAAACCCAGCTCTGTCGGAATTTGCACCATTTATCGGTCCTCGGTTGCAGTCAGCGTCGGTTTTATGATCAGCAGTAGCTGTCATCAGTCCTTGGGTGCGGTCAATGTCGGTCCTACAATCAACAGTAGCGGTCCTCAGTCCTTGGGTGCGGCCAACGTCGGTCATATGATCAGCAGTAGCGGTCCTCAGTCCTTGGGTGTAGCCATTGTTGATCCTATGATCAGAAGTAGTTGTCCTAGTCCTTGGGTGCGGCCACCGTCGGTCATATGATCAGCAATAGCGGTCATTAACCCTTGGGTGCGGCAATCTTCGGTCTTCAAGTGTAGAAAACATCAGTCTCCAAGTGTAGAAAACATTGGTCTTTGGTCTCCAAGCGCAAAAAATGTCGGTCTTCAGTCTTTAAGTGCGGAAAACGTCGCTCTTTGGTCTGCAGTAGTAAGCAGTAGCGGACTTCGGTCGCTACGTGCAGAAAGCGTCGGTCCTCGGTCGCCAAATGCAGCAATCCTTGTTCTAGGTTTGCAACAGATCTCCCTTTTGGACCTAAACGGGTAGTAGGTCCTTTTTGGGTGCAAATTACAACCCAAAGAGGCTAATAAAGAAAATAAAATAAAACTAATCCTAAGGAGGTCTAAAGGAAACTGGGTGCTAAAAAAATTTAACTAGGGGCTAGGTTTTCCCGATCAAAAAAAAGTTTGGGTCTAGTTTTAAGGCCCTAAGCGTCAGAAAACCAGTATAGGCGCGAAGCTAGGCTAGTTTTCTCGGTCTTTATATGCACAGAGGCATCCAAAAGTGATGGAAGCATCAAGAAGGCATCGACTTTTGCATGTAGAGAGGTTCCTCGGTCGACTAGAACTCGAGTACACTCTAGGGTGCAGTTTTATCGGTCGGATGCTCTTCCAATGCGTCATAGGGCTAAGTTTTCCGTTCCAAAGTAACACACTTGTTATTCTGCCGATTTAAAAGGGAGTATTTATAGGCAAAACTATTAAACCCTAGGGCTCAAAGAGAAAACCGTTTTAAAGATGTACAATTTTTTAAAAAATTGGAGCAATATTCACTTGACATGTCACTAAATGTCAGAATGTCAAGTGATATCCAATAGTATTTAAGCTTTAATTAATAATGATCTAATACTTGGTCATTTTAATTTTTATTTAAAAAATGACCAAGCCTTTATGTTACTCTTGCTCACGGCTGAATTCGTCTTTTCCTTGCAACTTTCTCTTTCTTTTCTAAGCAATTTCCCATTTTCTTAGCAACCTCTTTTTTTTCTTTGACCTACACATAATAGGATCGGCACTTCAATACTATGGTTGTCATCATCATGAAGGTGACCGCTACATCCACCTTTTCCGTTTTAGCATTTTGATTTCATGGGTCGGATCTTGGGCATGGGTCGGTCCTTAGGTCATGTCACCGGTCAGATCTGTCAATTGGATCCTTTCTTTCGCCTTTCTTCGGGTTGACTTGGCTTTTATTTGGATCTTCTTGGCCTCATTCACAATTCTAGTCCGGATTTTACATGTGGATCTTGGATTGCTCCTTTGAAAAGTCACACATCTCCCTCCATCCTACAAAAAAGATTTTGTTGAAAAACAAAAAAAAGAAAATTTTAATTTTAATTATTCCTATTTCTAAGGAATAATTCTAATTAATAATAAAAATATTAACTAACTAATTCAAAATAAATTGCAAAACTTAATCTAATAACTAATCTAACAATTTAAAACAACTAATTAAAAATTAAAAAAAATATATATATAAGGAATTTTTACTTTTAAATTAAAAATCGTTACTTTATAATTTACATTATTTATTTATTTATAAATATCCAACGTATTAATTTAAATGAAACCTTGAATTTTCAAAGTATAATAACTTCCCCGAGTATTGTAACTTAGACAAATTACTAACTTAATTTTTTTAAGAATCCAAAATCAATTATTTCTAAAAACTCAATTGTTCTAAAAAATAATTGTCGTTAAATTAAATCGTGCAATTAGCCCGTGAAAGAATTCGAAAAATTGTATAGCCTCAAATTTATTAAATTCCAAAAACTCAATTGTTCTAATATAATAATTGTCTTTTACATAAATCTTGTAATTAGCCGTGAATGAATTCAATAAATTTATATAGTCTCAGATTTATTAAAATCATAAACTATAAATTTGGGAATAAAAAATGAGTGTCTACAAATGTGAGTAATTATCTTTCATCATTATAAACATACTAATATAATAATATTTTATCTACTTCACAAAAGCACAATTTAAATCTTCTAAAAAGCTTTTATATCCTCTGACATTATAAAAAATAAAAATAAAAATAATAAAAACATAAAAATTATACAAACAAAGTAATTTTATTAAATTTTCTTGAATTTAAAAAGGATTATATTGGTTTAGTTAGTTAAATTGTAGTAATTGTATAGATAAAATTCAAGATTTATATACATTATTTTTAATTTTATTTTGTAAATTTAACGGCATTAAATTTTGTGAGTGAATCAATACCCGAATTAAGAATCCGAACCATTACTCTCAACAAGCGTGTTGTGCGTGGTGATGCGAAAAATCGATGATTTGTAGTTAGATATTATACCTTTATAATTTTGTAAATTAAGTTAATATGTTTAATTATTTGATGATTGGATTATTCATTAATATATTTAATCTTCCAATTAAGAATTAAATGACAAAAGATAGCTTAATAGATCTGACACTTCTATAAATGAAATATAACTCAAATTTTAATGGCTTCTTTCAAACTTTTAGCTTCATATTTCCAATTATTTATTCCGTTACTACAATTGGACAATTTTTATGCTTTGTCTACTTCAAAATATATATATATATATATATATAGGGGTGGCCAAACCTACGGATCGGATACGATCCGGTATTTCGGATCGGATATTTACTTTTATTTTTTTTTTAAATTGCGATCCGTATCCGATCCGGTATCCGACCACTATCCGATCCGAAAATACCGGATCGGATCGGATCGGCCAGCCGGATACCCGCTGATCCGATTTTTTTTCTTCATATTTTAATTTTTTTCATATGCTAGAAAATTGAAATTGTTCTATTAAGGATTTCAATTATGAATAATGACGATTTGAGAACATATAAAGGGAAATGGGAAGAAAAACAAATGAAAGAGACATATTTTTATTTGGGTTTGTAAAGGAAAATGGGAGAAAACATAAGAAAGAGGGAGAATTTGTATTTTTGTTTGGATTTGTAAAGAAAAGAAAGGAAGAGATAGATTTTTGTGTAGTTTGTAATTGTTTAATAATAATTTTATTTGAGTTTGTGAAAAGAAACATGAAGAAAAATATAGGAAGAGAGAGATTTTTGGTTGGTTTGTATTTATTTAATTATATTTTTGTTTGGGTTTACTTATTTAATAAATTTTAAAAATGACCGGATCGGCTTCGGATATCCGAAATCTTTTTTGTCCGATCCGTATCCGATCCGGAAATCCGGTAAAAATATCGGATCGGATCGATATCTGAATCCGATCCATCGGATACGGATTTTTTCGGATCGGATCGGCCGGATCAACGGATCGAATCTTTCGGATCGGATTTCTTGGCCACCCCTATATATATATATATATATATATATATAATATATATATATATATATATATATATATATTCTTTTTCATTTTTAAGTATAAATAAAAACAATAAAATATTTTATTTTATTTTTTATAATATTTTAAATAATAAAGACAATCTCTATTTTGAGAAATATAAATTCAGTCACTATATATAATTTTTTTATAATATATTAAATGATAAAGACAATCTCTATTTTGAGAAATATAAATTCAATCATTACATATAACCAAATAAAATAACCTAAGTGAAATTAATAAATTAAATATTTAAATTATAAGCAGAGTCAAACAAGAACTAGAGCTTGCGTAATGGATACTCAATTAACCCATTCATATTCTGTTTCTAGAAATAATTAGCTTATTTTAGACTTTTTTTTAATTATCTTTTTAATTTGTTTACGGATTTTAATGATTTTATTCTCTTTAATTTCTATTATAAGTGATTTTTTTCAACAAATCTTGTCACTTAGGAATTTTTTTTACACTGTACAGTCTGCAACCTAATTGTTTATTGAAACAGAAATCAAACCATAAGCCTTAATATCCTTAGCAAATTATGTTGTGCACGTAGGAATATTTTTTTTTATACGGTATAGTAATCAACTTAATTGTTTATTAAAAAAGAAACCAAACCATAAGCCTTAATAACCATAGCAAATTATGTTGTGATTTGCCATAGGGTTACTTCAAACTACAGAATCGCTAGTTATTTTTTTTAGATTAAGAAAAGTATTTTACATAAATAAACGCATTTTTAGATATTATATTTTTCGGTTTCAAGCTTGGTTACATTCGAGAAAAGAGCTTTCATACGTACTCTTTCATGTCCGTCAAAGTGACGTTTTTCTACCTTAAATGTTGTGCCAAATAGGGGTGTTCAATATTTGGTCTGAACCGAATATCCGACCGAATTCGAATTCACCGAATTCGAATAAACGGAATTCGAAATACATTTTCGGTTTTCGAATCGAATTTTAAACCGATTCAAATTCAAATACGGTTTTCGGTTTGGTTTTCGAGTTTAGGTTTCAACTCGAAAACCAAACCGAAAACCGAATTCATTTTTATTATTTATTTTTATTATATATTATATAACTTATTACATATTTATATTAAATTATCATGGACCTCCTACTAGATCCCTACATTAAATCCATAATCCCTAATTCATTTTCCCATTTCTATAGTTGTCAACACGTCTCAACTGCCATATATTGTCGTCGGCAACACTATTTTACTTTCGTCGTTTAATTGTCGAATATACATTAGCGTTAAGCTAAGTTTGCGTGATTTATATTTTTTTATAATTTAAGTAGATAATATCTTTTTAACAACTTATTTATTTTGTTAACTCTTTTTAAAAAAATTATCTTATGGGTAGGTGATGTTCTATATTTGGTTTAAACCGAATATCCGACCGAATTCGAACCGAATTCGAACCGAATTCGAATTTACCGAATTCGAATAAACCGAATTCGAATTTATTTAAATCGGTTCGGTTTTCGAATTTGCTTAAAAAAAATAAAAATTCGAAGAACCCGAACCGAAATCTCGAAGAACCCGAAAACCGAACCGATGAACACCCCTAGTGCCAAATCAAGTTTTTACTTTTTATTTTTAATTTTAAGTGGCAATTTTTTCTTCTTGAAAACATGTAGATAACATTTAACTCAATTTTTTACTTAAAAAATAAACTAACCAAGTAGATATATTACAAAAAAAAATTGATTATTAGAATTTTTTAAGGCTAATTGTAAGTACAAATACCTAAGAAAATGTTTTAAAAGAAACCAAACTAGTCTTCCGATAAAAACATTTTTTGTATTTTTAATTTAAAATTATTTAAAAGCATTTTATATATTTTTGATAGTTTTAAAAATCATCGAAACGCTTAAAAATAAAAACATTTAAAATATTTAACAACCCAAAACAAGTGAGGCTTAAAAGCCAATAGACCAGACGGTTTAATTCGCAGATGATAGGCTTGAGCTAAATCGGGGTCAAAGGGCCCGAAGATTGCAGTAGGGAGTTGGCTCGTGCGTTGATGTCCGGTTTTAGCCCAGACAAGGGATCATCTTCATCCTCTAGACTTCATTTTTTATTTTATTTTAGAGCATTTAAACTCGAAAGAAACCATATAAAAAGGATCATCTTATCACGAGTGTATATATATATATATTGTTAGAGTTTGTGACCCGAATTCTTGTTGGGTCAGCGGGCTTTGCCTGCACTGTATGGACCTGTAATCTTAATGGGTCTGACCTCTTTTAATTTACATTATATTCTAGGGTTAGACAATATATAGAGAATGCGGCCGTCTTTTCTCTCATTCAGTTTATTTCGTTGTTCACCAAAATTTGTACAATCTTCGATATAGTGAAACTTCTCTTCTGCCCGTGGTTTTTCACCCGTAAAGGGTTTTCCACGTAATCTTGGTGTTCGTTCTTCTTTTCGCTTTTATCCTCGTTTATTGTGGTTTGATTCTAACAAATTGGTATCAAAGCCAAATTTGTTTGTTTTATTTTTGGTAATGACCACTATGAAATAAGATATTCCGTTGTTGGATCGTAATAGCAGATTTTCGTTATGGCAAGTGAAAGTGTGAGCTATTTTGGCAGAGATGGATCTAGAAGATGCGCTATATGGCGCTGACAAGATGTCGTCTTCGTGGACTGATGAAAAAAAGCAACGAGCGGATCGTAAGGCTCTATCGCAAATTTATCTGCATCTATCGAATCATATTCTTCAAGACTGTTTGAAGGAAAAAACAGTTGTTACGCTCTGGCTAAGATTGGAGGAATTATGTATGACGAAAACGCTGACTAACAAGCTACACTTGAAGCAAAGCTTATATTCCCAACGTATGTCTGACGGTACGTCTTTAGAAAATCACTTAACTGTTTTTAGAGAAATAGTCTCTGATTTGAAATCTATGGAGGTTAAGTACGATGAAGAAGATTTAGGGCTGATATTATTGTGTTCACTACCTCATTTGTATTCTAATTTTAGAGATACCATTCTCTATAGTCATGAGACTTTGACTCTGGATGAGGTTTATGATGCACTCTTCTCGAAAGAGAAGATGCATAAACTCGTTGGTTCAGATAACATGGCTGAAGGCCTTATTGCACGAGGCAGACAGTAATAAGAGGTATTCTAGCAGCAATATCCGTGGTAGGTCAAAATCCAAGAACAGGGATAAGACGTGTAGGTACTGCAAGAAGAAAGGCCATATTGTTGTTGAGTGTTATAAGTTACAGAATAAGAATAAGAGGGCTGGTGAGGATTTTAAGAGAAATCAACCAAAGAAATATGGCGAAGCTGATGTTGCTGAAAAGTACAATGATGGAGAACTCCTCGTCACGTCTGATATTGATTCGAAATAGAGCGACGAATGGATTCTTGATTCTGGATGCATTTTTCATATGTGTCCTAATCGGGACTAATTCTCTATATATGAAGTGGTCTCTAGAGGTACCGTTGTGATGGATAATAATGCATCTTGCAGAATTGCTGGTATTGGTACAGTTAGAGTTAAGATGTTTGATGGCACTATTCGAACACTTGGTGATGTAAGGTACGTTCCTGACATGAAGAGAAATCTGATCTCATTGAGTATTATTGATTCTAAAGGGTACAAATACACCGGTGAAGGTGGAGTTGTGAAGGTCAGCAAGGGGTCTCTTGTTGTGATGAAGGGACTTAGGAAAACTGCCAATTTATATGTTCTGCAAGGCTCTACGATTACAAGTGATGTTGTTGTTGTTAGTTCGTCTATGTCTGATTCCGATGCTACAAGATTATGGCACATGCGTCTAGGTCACATGAGTGAGAATTGAATGGTCGAATTGAACAAAAGAGGGCTTCTTGATGTGTAGGGTATTACGAAGCTGAAGTTTTGTGAACACTACGTTTTTGGTAAGCAGAAAAGAGTTAGGTTCTCGGCTGGTATTCATAATACGAAGGGGACGCTAGACTACATTCATTCTGATTTCTGGGGGCCTTCTAGAGTACCATCTAAAGGTGGTGCGTTCTATATGTTGACTATTATAGATGATTTCTCCAGGAAGGTTTGGGCATTTTTTTTAAACAAAAGAGTGACGTGTTTTCTACCTTTAAAGAGTGGAAGTTAATGATTGAGAAGTAGACAGGGAGGCAAGTGAAGCATCTCCGAACTGATAACGGTTTGGAGTTTTGTTCTAATGAGTTTAATACTTTATGTAGAACTGAAGGTATTGTGAGGCATCATACAGTTCGACATAATCCTCAACAGAATGGAGTTGCAGAGAGGATGAATAGGACTTTGATGGAGAAGGTGTGTTGTATGCGCCTTAATGCTGGGCTACCGATGTCGTTTTGGGCTGAGACCACTGCGTATGCATGTCATCTCGTTAATCGCTCTCCTTCGACTGCTATTGATAAGAAAACTCCATAAGAGTTAAGGACTGGTTCTCCTGCTAGTTATTCTGATTTAAAAATTTTCGGATGTTCTGCGTATGCTCATGTGGATAATGGGAAGTTAGAGCCTCGTTCGATGAAGTGTGTTCATAGGGTTCAAGCAAGGTGTGAAGGGATACAAGTTGTGGTGTCCTGAGACTAGTAAAGTCGTCATCAGTAGAGATGTTGTTTTTGATGAGATTAGCATGCTTCAAGGGTCTCCGTCTTCAACTCCCTCCGAGGGAAATCAACAAAAGTCAAGTATTGAGGTGGAGCTTGAGATTGGGTTGAAACTTACACCAGAGAAAACTACAGGGCCTATTCCAGTTTCTATGGATGGTGCTAGCTCCTCAGAAGCACCTCCACAGCATTCAATTGCTAAAAATAGGCCTCGTAGAGAAATTAGACGCCCTCAGAGATATGCAGAGGCTGATTTAGTTGCGTATGCATTAAATGTGGCTGAAGAGATTGATTCAGAAGAAGAACCTGCGACGTATTCAGAGGCGATTGCCTGCGAAAACTCTGGTATGTGGATGATCGCTATGCAGGAAGAGATAGAATCGCTTCACAAGAACGCTACATGGGATCTAGTGAAGTTACCAAAGAGCAAGAAGGTTGTTCGCTGCAAGTGGGTGTATAAGAGAAAGGAAGGTACATAGGGAGTTGAAGAAGCCAGGTATAAAGCCAGGCTTGTTGCAAAAGGATATAGTCAAACTTTAGGTGTTGATTTTACTGATGTATTTTCTCCAGTTGTGAAACATAGTTCTATTCGGGCTTTACTGGGTATTGTGGAATACCACGATCTTGAGCTTGAGCAGTTAGATGTAAAAACTGCATTCTTACACGAAGAACTTGAGGAAGACATCTACATGCAGCAACTAGAGAGATTTATAGCCTTAAGAAAGGAGGACTACGTATGTCATCTTAAAAAGTCTCTTTATGGTTTGAAACAGTCACCGAGGCAATGGTACAAGAGATTTGATACATTTATGACCACTCATGATTACAGAAGGAGCAATTACGATAGTTGTGTCCACTTTAAAGTATGTGATGATGGGTCGTTCGTTTACCTGTTGTTGTATGTTCACGATATGCTAATTGCCGCTAAAGATCAGAGAGAGGTCAGAAAGGTGAAAGCACAGTTGAGTAGCAAGTTTGAGATGAAAGATTTAGGTGCAACAAAGAAAATGCTTGGAATGGAGATTCTTAGAGATCGACCGGCTGGTAAATTGTACATAAGTCAAAAGAGGTACATCGAGAAAGTCCTTAGTAGGTTTAACATGCAAAATGCCAAGCCTGTAAGTACTCCACTAGCTGCTCATTTTAGACTTTCGTCTTCTTTGTCACCACAATCAGATAGTGACGATGATTATATGTCGCGAGTGCCATACTCTAGTGTTGTTGACTCCCTTATGTATGTTATTGTTTGTTCACGATCTGACTTGGCATATGCAGTTAGTGTTGTTAGTAGATATATGACAAACCCTGGTAAGGAACATTGGAAAGCAGTTCAGTGGATTCTCAGATACTTATGTGGTTCTACTGATGTTTGTTTATAGTTTGGGAAAAGTAGAGATGGAGTTGTCGATTACGTTGATTCAGATTACGCTGGAGATCTTGATAAGAAAAGATCATTGTCTGGTTACATTTTTTGTGTTGGTGGTTGCGCTATTAGTTGGAAGGCTATGTTGCAGGCTACAGTTGCTTTGTCTACTACAGAGGAAGAGTACATGGCAATTACAGAAGCTTGCAAAGAAGCAACTTGGATGAAAGGCTTTTTTGGCAAACTTAGTGATGATTTGAAGATTTTTACAATCTTTTGTGATAGCCAGAGTGCTATTTTTCTAACAAAAGATCAGATGTTTCACGAGAGGACTAAGCACATTGATGTACGATATCATTTTGTGCGTGATGTGATTGCTCGTGGTGATATTGTTGTTAGCAAGGTGAGTACACACAGTAATCCTGCACATATGATGACCAAGTCACTTCCTATTACCAAGTTTGAGCCTTGCTTGAACTTGGTTGGTCTTCATTGCTGAGTTGTTCCCTTAGGGGCTTTGGTGGAAGAGGTTTAATTTTGTGGTTATGCTATCAAAGATTGAAATTCTTGTTGGGTCAGCGGGCTTTGCCCGCACTATATGGACATGTAGTCTTAATGGGTCTGACCCCTTTTAATATATAGAGAATGCGGTCGTCTTTTCTCTCATCCAGTTTTTTACGTTGTTCACCAAAATTTGTACAATCTTCGATATAGTGAAACTTCTCTTTTGCATGTGGTTTTTCATCCGTAAAGGGTTTTCCACGTAATCTTGGTGTTCGTTCTTCTTTTCGCTTTTATCCTCATTTATTGTGGTTTGATTCTAACATATATTTATAAGAGGTCGTCATTTTTTATGACGAGGACTCATCAGAGCTTATTGGAAAGTTCAAACATTGTCCTAAAATTTTGATTTTATCAAATTCAAATCCAAACTCAATTTCAAGCTCGTGGATAACTTCTCTATGGTTATTCGAACTAAACCCAAATACCTAAACTCATCTAGGACAGTTCTTCATTGATTATAAAATTAAAATTCGAAAGCTTTAGGGAGTTTTATGAATTTGGTCAAAACATGACCAAATCCCTCGAGGGGATTAATTGGAAAATGTTACTACCACAATTTAAAAGTTTTTATGAAGCTTATTGGATTTAAAAGTTTTTATGAAGCTTATTGGGTTGCAATTCTTGAGTTAGAGTTCAAGAATACAAATTCGATCTTCCTTATTTTTAAAAATTAAATTTGAGTTTTTCTAATTAAATTGAATTGATCAAATTGAATTTGATAGAGAGCTTTTAAACACCCCTAAGACTCAACGTTTAATAACCCACGAACTAAGGTATATGAAAACTTAAATTTGTTTAGAACTTGTAAGAGAAGTAAATTGAAGACTTACAATCGATTACAACCAACTCCTATGAAGTATTTGCATATTTTGAATGGATTAGAACAACCTATAATCACCTCATTCAAAAAGTTAAAAAAAAATATATAAAGCTTAAAGATTTTGCCTTTAATGGAGAATGGTCTTCTCTTTCTTGAGCTTCTTTTTTATTCTCCTCCTCTTTGTAATGACCATATGATACTTTTTATAATCAGTCTTAGCCGATCATCTAGCTACAACGGTCAAATTTGAGACAAAAGCCATTAATGTCTTGTCTCTTCTTCCACCAAATCTTATCCTTATGGCATGTGGGACGGCCTAGGGTTTTAAGCACAATGGGTGAGCATAAGTTGGGTTTACCCAAACCCAACCCTAACCCAAACCCAAAATATTAATTTGGGTTGGTTAATTTGGGTTGGGTTGAGTATGTGTTGGGTTGGATTTAATTTGGGTTGGGTTAGGGTTACCCAAATTACCCAAATTATATAAATTTAATTTAATTCTTTATTATTAATCCAATATAAACTAATCATCTTCCAACTTCAAGTCGAACACGTTTTTGACATGTTGAACACATTTTTCACATGTTTAATACGTTTTAAACTTTTTTAAGACGTTTTCACACTTATAACACATTTTTCACATGTTTTCACGTTTTAGCACGTTTAACAAGTTTTTGAAATACTTAACACATTTTTACACTAATAACACGTTTTCACGTTTTTGTCATGTTTAAATCGTTTTTGACATATTTAATACGTTTAACATGTTTTTGACAAGTTTAACACGTTTTTCACGATCTTGACACGTTTAACACGTTTTCACATATTTAACACATTAACACGTTTTTATAAGTTTTTACATTTTCAGCACGTTTAACACGTTTTTGACATTTTAACACGTTTAACATATTTTTCACGTTTTTTTGTATGTTTAACACGTTTTTGAAATATTTGACACATTATTCACATCCTTAACATATTTTACATGTTTTTGGCATGTTTAAAACATTTTTAACATATTTGACATGTTTTTCACATTTTTTGTAACTTTAACACGTTTTGACATGTTGAACACGTTCAACATGTTTTTGGCTTATTTAACACGTTTTTAGCACATTTAACACGTTTTGGTACATTGAACACGTTTTTCACATTTTTGGCACGTTTTTCACGTTTTTGCCACGTTTAACACGTTGACATTTTAACGAGTTTAACAAATTTTTGCACATTTAACATATTTTTGACATGTTTAACACGTTTTTGACATTTTAACACGTTTAACATATTTTTCACGTTTTTTTGTATGTTTAACACGTTTTTGAAATATTTGACACATTATTCACATCCTTAACATATTTTACATGTTTTTGGCATGTTTAAAACATTTTTAACATATTTGACATGTTTTTCACATTTTTTGTAACTTTAACACGTTTTGACATGTTGAACACGTTCAACATGTTTTTGGCTTATTTAACACGTTTTTAGCACATTTAACACGTTTTGGTACATTGAACACGTTTTTCACATTTTTGGCACGTTTTTCACGTTTTTGCCACGTTTAACACGTTGACATTTTAACGAGTTTAACAAATTTTTGCACATTTAACATATTTTTGACATGTTTAACACGTTTTTCACATTTTTACATGTTTAACACATTTTTAACATGTTTCACATGTTTTTAGCACGTTTAACATGTTTTCCATTTTTCCACGTTTTTGACACGTTTAACATGTTTCTCATATTTTGGACATGTTTAATACGTTTTTTAAACGTTTAACGTGCCAAAACGTAAAAAACGTGTTAAAAACGTATTAAACATGTCAAAAATATGAGAAAAAGTTAAACGTGTCAAAACGTGCAAAAAAACGTGGAAGACATGGAAAACATGTTAAACATGTTAAATGTGCCTAAAATGTGAAAAACATGTTAAAAACGTGTGAAACGTGTAAAGAATGTGACAAAACATGTCAAATTGTGTTAAATGTGTCACAATTGTGAAAAACGTGTCAAATGTGCCAAAAACGTGAAAACATGTCACAATTTGTTAAATGTCTCATTATCGTGAAAAACGTGTCAAACGTGTTAAACATGTTAAAAACGTGTTAAACGTGTTAAAAACATGTTAAACGTGTTAAACATGCCAAAAACATGAAGAACGTGTTCAACGTATCAAAAATGTATTGAACGTGCCAAAAATGTGTTAAACGTGTTAAACATGTCAAAAACGTGTTAAATGTGTTGAATGTGTAAAAAACATATTAAACGTGTCAAAAACGTGAAAACGTGTTAAACATGTCAAAAACATGTTAAACGTGTCAAAACGTGTCAAAAACGTGAAAAAGTAGAAAATGTGTTAAAAATGTCAAAAACGTGTTAAACGGATAAAAATATATTAAATGAGTCAAATACATGTTAAATGAAAAAAAATTTAAAAATATAATTTGGGTTACCCAACCCATATTAGTAAATAATATGGGTTGGGTAAATTTAATTTGGGTTAAATATGGGTTGGGTAATACGGGTTGGGTTTACCCGTTTGCTCACCCTTAGATAACCTATTTTGATGATCATTTTGGTTTTTGAATTGCCGTATTTGGTTAATAATAATAGGAGAAGTTGAATTTTTATTTCTTTTGTCTTATCTGAATGTTGTCTTCATTGTCATCCACATGAAGAAGAAGACAAGGAGCATTAGGGCAATCACTTTATACGAACGGGCATTGGGTCTAAGACGAGCACGTTTTGTGTTTGGGTGGGTTGACCTGACCTTTTTGGTGTTGACTTCACATGCATTGGCCTTAGCCTTGTAGCCTGGTTGCATTGGTTTGGCCTGTTGAGTGTGGTCTAGCTTAAGTTTATTCTTGTGTCCGACCATTTGGCCTAAGCTTGTTTGGTTTGGGTCATTTGGCCTAGGCCACATTTGGTTTGGGTCATTTGGCCACGTTTGGTTTTTCCATACTTATTTTTTTTGTTATTTTTATGCAAAACAAATATCAAATTTTAGTGCTAAATAATATACATTATATTTCCTACTCTTTTCATTAAATATATGTATGAGCCTGGATTTTTATTGTTCAATTAATATTTTCTTTCGGACTTCCGCGGTCAACGACCAAAAGTTGAAAACGACCAAAAGTGCAAATAATGCAAACAGAGCATTCCGCGGTCAACGACCAAAAGTTGACTCGTATTCTTTCTCGCGACAAAGCAGCAAATGTTGAAATAGTGATGAAATTCAAAATTCATCATTTCTCAACTAAAACGGATAACTCAATAAAGGAAATAATCAAAATAGTTGTGTGATCATTTTCCCTACAACCTTAAGTCATTCCATTAACTACGAGGATATAATTCGGTTAAGTAAGTGACTGACTAGTAATGGCGTATGTCCGGAATTTGTTCAAGTTAGGACACGAACTGACCTAATACTTTTATAAAAATGATCCCTTGGCCAACACGAAGAATAAGAACCAAGCACCAAACAATCAATCAACCTCCTTCATAATCCACCAATAAAACTTTCCAAGTTTGTTTTATAGATTTTATAAATCTTTGTATATAGCCTTTAAGCTCAATTCTAATTCATCCAACAGCTTCAACAAGAGTCTAAGAGTGTTCCCTAACCCACTAAAAACAATCATGTATGTTGTACTTAATGTCTTAAACAAAACTCGCTCATTTTCACTAATATTCAAAATATCAACGCAAATAGAATTATAATTGTAACTCTCATTGTAATTGCGATACCTCTTACAATGTACATTAAATTTTTATATTTTAGTTCATGTGTTATCAAATGTTGCGTGATTACTAAATTTCTTGATTTAAAATTGATCATGAGACTATTTTTTATTAGTTTTCTATCAAATTCAATTAAATCAATTCACCTTAAATATGAAAAAGACCAATTTCAATTTTAAAAACACAATGATATTTCTTGATCTCTAGTTCAAGAATGATCACTTAGAAAACTTCCTAACACATTCTAAGTGACGTTAAAAATGTTTTCAGATTGGTCTCATGGAGTTTAAGGCAAGTTTGCTCAAATTCAAAAACATTTTTAACATAGACGAGATGAGTAGTCATACATGTTTAAATGGCCGATTTTAGTTAAAAAACATAATAAAGCTATTGGCAAACTTAAAATTCGAATTGAATTTTTGATTATCAAAAGATAAATTTTTCCGATTTAAGAAATGTCATTTTTGTTGAAGCTCATTTGTGGACCTTACTAGTTGAAAGACGATTGGAGAATGACCTACAAGTTTTAAATGGGGAGACAAGCTCTCCATGTTCTCAGAATCGCAATGGAGGCTCCTAACAAGAACCCCAAAAGTTTTGGTCTTACAAGAGATTGAAGACGGACTTCAACTCGGTCAAAACTTGGCTTCCGGCATCCGAATCACCCGCCGCGTCTTGCCTAGAGTTAACCAACGACTAAACCACATTGACTTTGACCTAGACCGCGGCCAATCCAACCTAGCTCGCTCCTGAACCAATGCACTAGAATCGCTCCTTAACCAATGCACTAGAACTAGCCGTCCATCTAGCGCCCGGTCCAACCCACTTAAGGAACTATTTGCTTTAACTTTTTTTAATTTTAAATATTTTTTAACATAATATCTTTAAACTATTTTTTAAATTCTAAAAATTAGAAAACACCTTTAAAATATTTTTACAATATATATCAAAAATAATATTTTATTAAATACTCGTTTGAGTTTATTTCTTAAATTTAACTTTTTTAATTGATAATTTTTAGGTGTCATTCTCACATATTTTTGACATCAATCATAAGATTCAACATTTATTTAATATTTTAAAATTTAAATGTCGAATCTAAATATATTTTTAGAATTTAGAAAATTAATTGGATAAATATAACAATTCAATTATATCTTCATATTAGTTTCAGACTAAAGAGAATCAAGGCTCTAAATTCATCTCTTTAGATAAAGAAGGATTGTTGGAAAGTAAATCGTTAAGAAAATTCAAGTAGCTTTGGTAAAATTCGTTGTCAAAGTGAACCACTAGTGGCTCCGATATTTCTAGAGAGGAGCATTACACGATAGTTGTTGTACAACAACTCTTTATATAATAACTCTCGTGTGAAGTGAGCATCACACGATAGTTGTTGTACAATAACTCTAATGTGAAGCGAGCATCACACTATAGCTCTTGTAATACAAATCTCGTGTGAAGCGAGCATCGCACGAAAGGTAATTCATATCAGCTTTAATGTGAAGCAAGCATCACACGATAACGATTATACAACATCTTTAATTTGAAGCGAGCATAACACGATAGTTGTTGTACAACAACTCTAATGTGAAGTGTGCTTCACACGAGAGCTAATATACAACACCTCTTTGTACAATAGTTATCGTGTGAAGCGAGCATCACGCGATAGCTGCTATACATAATCTACCGTGTGAAGCGAGCATCACACGATAGTTGATGTACAACAGCTCTAATGTGAAGTGCGCTTCACACAAGAGTTGATATACAACAACTCTCTATAAAGAACACTCTCATGCGAAGTGAACATCACAAGATTGTTCATATACAACAACTTAAATGTGAAGCGCGCTTCGCACGAGAGCTAATGTACGCTCTCAGTCGATGTGCGTTCTCATGTAAAGTATGATTCACATGAAATACTAGAAACATAATAGACAATCATTATTGTCAACTTGAAATATTAGAAACACATTATTAATAAAATACGTTACCTCCCATCATTCTCTTTGATGTTGTTGTTAGAGATCGCGATGTCGTTGTTTGTTTCCTGAATATTTACAAAAAAGAACATTCTTAGTTCTCAAAAGTGTCGTATTTGCGAGCTTATTTTCGGAAAAGGTTCGTGAAGTTTTTTTGAGCTACTTAGGTTTACAGCAATGATTTATGTTATGGGTTTCCGGCAAAAAAAAATTTGAATGGTAAAATTTGAAAAGATGAGGACTAATAATGTGAAAAGATTATGGCATATGGAATGACAAACTAGGAAAATATTTGGGTTACAAACTGAATGGGGAATGGAACAGACCGGACCTGGTTTCGATTTTTTATAAATCAACTCAATTTTAATAATATAATATTCATTTGCATTTTGATTGGTTGGCAACAGAGTGCACGTGGGGTTGGGAATAGAAGAGCCAAATTATACAATGGCTCTCCATTTTCTTTGTTTTTCGTTTGCTGGAAGTATTAATCATGATCGCGACTTGCTATTTCGAATGTTACATCATGTCATCGCCAGAATCCCTCACGAAGGTGTCGATGTCTTCACCTATAGACCAAAAAGAAGATTAGAACTCCACCCGATGTACGTCTTCTATAGAAAAAAATATAAAATGGACAACACTCATTCTGGTCCGCAATTCTTCTAATCAATACTCAAAGAGACCTTCCTGTGATCAGAAGTTGTCTAATACAAGCTTGTAGGTTTACTACAAGAGTTGTAGATCGTGAATAAACACCACAAAGTTCTTATTCTTAAACTTCGCACTTCTCTCCAGCAATACTTAAATATGATTTAGAATACTCATGAAAGTTAAGCCTAAACTTCATTCTATACTATGTGATTTCAGTTTAAATTTTCTGATAAGCTACTGTGGTTCTTGAGCAGAACAAAATCGACGAATGTTGTAAATTCTTAAGTTCAGATTAGGACGGTTATTATGTGCAATTAAGATAAGAATTATAATCTAGATTGATCAGCTAAGGTAAACCAAACATAATTACACAATCAATCACGTAAAAAAGACCGAAACAATGAGCAAATAGAATTATTAATCGAATTTAGTCGATGAAAATATAGTAGAACAGTTCGAGAGTCTTATGAATTCCTTGAATTACCTAAGAGTAATGCAGAGTGAGTGTAGGAATATGGAAGATAATCAAACAAGCTTTCATCTAGTAGTAATATCTCAATCGAGGTAGTTTGTCCGAATTTGGGAAGTAGTTATATTAGGAGCCTATCTTTCTTTTCAAAGAACAGTTATGTGTAAGTTAAAGAAGTAATTAAATATTAGATAGTTAAAATTTATGGACTTCACCATGAACAGTTATGGGGGTAATGACTTATTATGGTTAGTGAAAGAATTTTAAATAAAAGGCCGTTATTAAGTTGCTGAGTTGATTGAGCTTCACTTGATAGTTGTGCCAAGTTATGGATGACTGGGCTGAACAGAAAAGACTCGGTCCCATGATTTTTGTTTTGGCATCAACTAAAACCATGATCATAACTCAGGTTATCAAATTTTTAAAACCTTCCCTCATCTGAGTTTGTCTTGGGCTCGTCTACTCGATTCGAGACTTTGTTAAACTCTCCCGAACAGCTCAGACCATTCCACGAGTTGAGCTTGTGCTCGTTGAAAATACATTTTAAAGAGCTACAAATTGTGTGTACCTAACTTTGAACGAAATGGACCTAGATCGACGTATCTTCGATTAAACATTGATGGTCCGGAATTGCACATACTAGATTATAGGCGACCTAGTGTATGTCGTAAGTTGATCCACGGACTCTATTTGGTATAAAATGAAAGCTAAAATCATGAAATTTCCAACTATAGCTCATTCATCGCAAATGGTTGATTAAAACTTGAGTTATGAATTCTTAAAGTATTGCCTATCGCCATTAGGCTCTTGGAACTCGACCAGTTTGAAACGTGATTTCATCGAGGTCCCTTGATCGACTCGGACTGAATTAGAGGTTGAGATTGATATCATTTGAAGGTATGGATCTTAGCTTCAATTTCGATAACAAACATGTTGGTTGAGATAGACTTTACCTCCTTCAATCTTTGGATGAACATAAGTTGCCAATTTTAGATACATTTTAGTGTTGTCGGTCTCACGTGGACAATGGGTCGAGATACGTGGTCTAATTGATTTTCAAAGAAAGGTGGTATAAATACATTTCCAATGGTAGGTCATAGACTCAAATTGTTTGGTAAAACTCGAGTTTTGAATTTTTAAAGTGAAACGTATCTTCAATTAGCTCCTTGAGCTTGACCATTGCCCATAGGTTCACTTTTCTCGATATAGAAGGTCCCCTAGAGGTTGAATGATGTCATGATACCGGTTGCATTCAATAAGGCCATGCTTAAGCTAAATGTGGGAACTTGAATCACCTTGATTGGAGCACTGAAATTTGAGTTGTGATTTTTTTAAGTGAAGGTATGTTAAGATGGATCCTATTTTGGGAACCTTACTATGTTTCGAAACATTGTCGAGTTACAAAATTCAGATTGATGATCCATTTGAATAAGGTGATAGAGGACTCTTGTAGATTTCCAAAATAAGTTGAATCACTTAAAATGATCAAGGGATGAGGCATTGATGATATTTTAAAGTTGAAGAATGAATCTAGTTTTCATAAGCTTTTTTTACCAAATGAAGAACATAAGAGGAGGCTTGTTCATGTATGGGTTCATTGAAGAGGATGATGACGTGGCTTCCATTTCTTTGACCAGTCCTGGTGTAGTTGACCACGAGTTGAGAAAGGTTGACTAAATTTTATTTTTATTTCAATTTAGTCTTCGAAGGTTTTTTTTATGAAAAATAAAAAAAAAACAATATTGTAGTCAATTTTTATTATTTTCGATGCTGCAAATATCATGAACTTGTTAGTTTTTGCAAATTGTATATTTTATGAAAAAGTTGCATATAACATCATAATATGACCCTAGGCCTAAACACTTTTGTTGAAAATGTCCAATAACAACATTGTTCTCAAAATTCCACATTTTCCTAACAGGTCGTTGTCGAAGTGTCAGAACGCTAGAATCCAATTTACAAGCATATTACTTTTTTTTAACATTTCTTCCTATTTTTTAGTATTAAACATCATTTTACACCAAATATATTTATTTTAATTACTTGGGTGTAAAAGTAGGGTGTCTACCATATGTCAACAAATAAATTCGGGAAATATGAACATCGTTATTATTTACTATCAAGGTCGGCTATTAAGTTGGGAAAGATGGGCCATCGCCCAGGGCCCCAAAATTAAAAAGGCCTAGGTTTTATGTTTTTTTTACTCGGATCTCTCTCTAAAATCCTTCTCTCAATAGTGACTCAAAAGTTTAATAAGTATTGTTTTTTAATTCAAAATTTATGCCCCAAATCTTAGATCGCCTAGGGCCCCAAAAATGAACGAGACGGCCCTATTTACTATGATTCGGGAAATTTGTTTTATCCCTAGACCGGTATGTTTCTTTCCTTTTTGTTGCGTGTGTTTTTCCGTTCTAAAGGACCTCTGTCCTTTTTGGTTTTCATCAATTAGTTTCGTTTTTGTGTGACTTGTGAATAAATGAAATGAGTTACACCTCTTAAAAAATATAAAATTATTTTATAATAAGCTATCAATAGAAATAAAAAGTTAACAAATGATATATAGAAGAAATTAACAAACAAAAGAATCAATTAATTGTATAAACACGTATACAATGTTACCGTACAGTTATAAGCGGTAAAACTAACTTATATATATATATATATTATAGATGAGTGATAAAGGATGAAATTTGGTGGAGGGAATGACGTTTCACTACATGACTGAAAAAATTATAAAAGGTGAGAAGAAATAGAAAAGAGAGAAAATTTGTTAATTTTCAGCCAACCGAATTACGCAAGTAATTTCATCTCAAATTCTCTTCCCCCAATGAATATTATATATCTCATTCCACACTTAACTTTAGCTACATTGATTTAGATTTTTTACTAAAGTTTTTCTTTATTATATCTTATTTTTAATTATTTAACTACAAAATTGATCAACTAAAATATTTTTAATTTCTTTTATAAAATTTAAAATAGTTAAATCAATCTAATAACCTATTTCTAATAATTGTTTTTTTAAAAAAAAAATGAATATCAATAGAGCTCTTATGTTGTAAGGTTTTTAATCTTAGATTGATGTTTTTTTAAACTTATTTTTAAGTTATTTTACTAAAATACCTATAAAATTTAATAATATAAAATAATGATAAAAAATTAAAAAAGAGAGAATATTTTACTTTGATAAATTAAGTAATTTAATAGTTGAAAATTAAAAATAAATTGATAATATAATTTTTAAAGAAAAACTAACAAATCAAAGATCAAACAAGTTCTAATTTATTTATGGAGGAATAATGGGGTGGGTCTCCGGTGGGATTGTTTGATAAAGGAGGAACATATCTTTCAGATTGAAATGTTAAATGTTGGATAATCGTATATCTAAGGTTAATGTTGGAATAATGCATTTTTTTATGACCCTTTTATGTTTCTTTATGAATTAAAAACATTAAGTATTTAACACATTATTATATTTTCAACTATTCAATTATTTAATTAAAATATATTAAAATTAATATTATATATATATATATATAATTCTTATAATTCATTTAAATAAAAAAAATCATGAAACAATAATTTCAAATAAATTCTATAAAACAAAAACCAATAGCCAACAAGTATGTTCGTTTAAATATTGAAGGTATAAAGTATTACGTGTAAATATTGTAAATATTGAAGCGGGTCAATTAGCACTCAACTAAATTGAAGGAGGAATATATATCTTTTTAGAAAGAATATATATATATATATGTTTTGTTTTGTTTGAAATAATGTATTGTTAAATTAGTAGTGAATTATTTATTATTGATAATTTATAAAAAATTGTTGTGATAAATATTTAAAACAATAATATATTTAAAATACTATATTATATATATATTTTAAATATTAAACAAATAAAAAATAAATAAATATTTAAATAAATTAAAAAATCATGGTATGTATGTAATTAAATACTAGCAGTAATCTACAATATTTGGAAAGAAAGAAATTCAAGAACTCACAGTGGAAGAAGTAGAACCGCTGAAGATATTTGGAGAGATATTACTTCAGATGGAAATGCACTCATTCAATCCTGGAGAGGAATCGAAAGGAATGAAGAGAATAGAAAGCTCTGCCATATATGGGATATTTCGTTTGAGAAGGTCACAAGTAGAATAAAAGTAAAAACGTTGTAGGCGCTAATTGATTATTGTTATTGTCTGTAATTCAATTATTGTTTCATTGTCAAATCTAGAAATTGTCTAGATCTAATCTTAAACTTTTGTATTTTTTTCCCTCTTTTGGGTTTTTTTAATGAAATATCACTAAGTTGTTTTCCCAAAAAAAAAAAATAATAAATAAATAAATACTAGCTACATAAATTTAGATATTATTCAGTTTTGATTATTGAAATAATTATAAACAAATCAAATATTATTTTATATACTTTTAATCAATTAAATTCCTAAATTCATTAATTAAAATAATAAAATATTTTATATTTTAATTTATTATTATTTATATAGGACTAGTGCAGGTGGCATTTAAATCTTTAACCTTAGAGGATTTACCAGAGAGCTTTATGGCAGCCCTAAGAGATAGAAGAAACCTAAATTGGAAACAATCCCTAATGGGAATAATACAGTCCAGTTTAGCTCAAGGACCAGTATATTTTAACGTTTTTCCAAACCTACAATTATCTTTATCTGATGCAAATATAACTGATTCCCTAACATTAAATGTTAAAACACATGGATATAATTATGCTCCCGGATCGGAAGTAATGTGTGTTTGTTATAGAATATGCTATAAACCATTATTCACTTTAAATCCACTATGTAGAATAATGGACAAACCCAATAATGAAACAATTTTGATACAAACAAATTGTGATAAATCAAACATAACTAGTAGGAGACCGATTAAATGGGAAGAAATATCGTTCCCAGATAACTGGAAAATACAACAAGCTGTACCTGTAAAACCACAGGTCTAGAATCATAATAATATATTAGATATTTGTCAAAGTGAGGAAGGAAGTGTCTAAGTAAGATTTGACACAAACCTAAAGTTATGTCCAATACAAAGACATAGCTCTATCAAATCATATATCTCACCATTAGATTACAAGGTTGAGTATCCTTCTAAGGCATCCACCTCTCAAATAAGGGAAACAACATTTTCAGAAGATTCAACTCCAATTACAGAAAGATTATATATCAACAGACAAAACATTGTTAGGGAAAATAATACTCAAACCCTAAACGAACCTGAAACGACAATGTCGGAAATGAACTTTTCTATTTAAATGATTAGTACACCCATAATAGATTTCAATACTGGTTCTACAGCCAGAAAAATAATTTCAAATGAATTTAAAAATCCGGGTTATACCCAATTCAGAAAATGGTTTTTTGAAAGTTTTCACATTTCAGAAATAAAACAATTCGAAAAAGAATTTTATGAGTTCTGTACTGCTAAAAATGCTTTAATTCCTTTTACCTCTTGGTTCATAAGCACCTATGTAAAAAATTATATTTCGGTAATTGAAAGAACTTTTAAATTAGAATTAGGAAAAACCTATCTAGGGACATATCCACCTTAACAACCTTTTCATACAAAAATTTAATTGAAAATGATACACTCCCAATAACATGCAAGCATATCAATACTATGTTTGAACAACAAAACTACACTAGTCTGTTCCTAAATATTCTAGGAGAACAATTACAATCCATGGAAAATAAAATTGAAAAATTAATAAAATTGATAAATGAAATCAAACCAGGTACGTCAAAAATAACCCCAAAAGAAAAATAAGCTTTACCAACTTTCCAACCACCTCCAATCATATCTGATTTCAAACTAAGGCCAATGCAAGAATTTGAGAAAATTCTTGAAAAAAATTTAGCAAGCTAAGTATTAAGACTTTAGACAAGGAAAACAAAGATCATATTAATAAAAATAGATAAATGGGCTAATAAACCTATACAAAGTAAATTTTACTACAATAGACCAACACCACTGGATGTTTTACATGAAGAATACACAGATACAATTGATATTAGTTATTCAGGAAACAAAATCTATGAATGGAATATTGATGGATATTCAAACAAACAAATTTATAATACTGTACATAGGATGTTAATGTACTCAAAAGTTTGTAAAAATAGTAAAAATAGTGATAAAACAATAGCAACAATGATTGTTGCTGGATTCACTAGACAATTAAAGGGCTGATGGGATAATTATTTTTCCCAAGAAAATAGAGATTCTATTCTTAACACTGTAAAACAGGAAAACAATAGCCTAACTAAACATGCAGTTTATACATTAGCAATTACCATCATTGAACACTTCACGGGAAGGTTCAATGATAATAGTGATACAATTAGAACATTATTACAGAATCTAAGTTGTAAGACACTTTCAGATTTTAGATGGTATAAAGATACCTTTCTAAGTAGAGTAGATTTTAGATTTCAGAATGCAATAATATGCATTGGAAATCCAAATTTATTGACGGCCTCCCTAGCCTATTTGCTGAAAGGGTTAGAAGAAACCTCAAAAAGAGTCATTCAATGATACCATATGAAAACTATACATATGGTGTATTAATAGATACTTGTATACAGGAAGGACTAGCCTTATGTAATGAAATAATGTTAAGCCAACAAATTAAAAGACAGAGTCAAAATGAAAAACAACAATTAGGTCAATTTTGCCAACAATTTGGGATAGAAAGCCCTACATCTAGTAAAGAGAAAAGGGTGAAATATAATAAATTTTACAAATACAGAAAACCACCCCGAAAATACTCAAACATAAAACATGAGAGGAGGGAAGAAAAGGTTAAAAACAAGTCAAAAAATTTCAAAAATGGAAAGAAATGCTACAACTGTGAAAAATTTGGACACACATCAAAATACTGTTGGGCAAAGAAAAAAATTAATAATCTTGAAATCCCAGAAGATACGAAAAGATTAATAATCCAAACTCCACAAAACTCAGAATCTGAAGAATCTAATTCAGATTCAATACCTAGTGATTCTGAAATAGATGACCTAGATAATGAAAACATTTCTGAATCAATCTCGGAAGACTCTGAATGTGAGCCTTGCCGATCAGGATTAAGTTGTCCTAAAAAAGAAACAAATAACCTAGATCAAAATATTGACAAATCAGAATTATATAGAATCATATCTCAATTTTCAGATATGAAAGTTAATGTTTTAATATCAAATCATACTTTTGAATTACTAAAAGCCATCAAAGACCCAGAATTAAGAATGTAGATCATAGATCAGTTTAATTCTGAAGAAGGAAATTCTTCCTCTAAATATGAAGAGCCAGAAGAAAAGAGGTTCAATTATAATAATCATAATAAATCTTACACTATGAGTGAAGTAATGAATCAACTTAGACACAAGATTCAAAACAAAGAAGAAAATATAACCCTCACAAATCTTTACAAAGAAATTAATAATTTAAAGGAAGAAATTAAGATATTAAAAAAGAAGAATATTATACAAGAGTCTAGAATAACTAAGCTTGAGGATAAACCTAGCGAAAATAATCAATATGATGACAACAAAGCATAAATTGAAGAAAATATCTTCTCAGAAAATTTTTTATCCACAATAGTAATGGTCAAATCCCAAAAATGGCACATAAAAATATCTCTCCTAATAGATAATCATTATACAAGGTCATTTACTGCTCTTGTTGATAGCGGAGCAGATTTAAATGTTATTCAGGAAGGACTAATCCCTACTAGGTATTTTCATAAAACAAGTCATACCCTATGGCATGTAGGGGGGGATAAACTCCAAATCCAATATAAGCTTCCAAAAGTCTATATATGTACTGATAATAAATGCATTCCTCAAAGTTTTATACTTGCTAAAGATATATCAAATCAGGTCATACTTGGAACCCCATTTTTAAACACAATCTACCCTATTAAGATGATTAATAATAAAGGTATTACAAGAACCTTCCAGAAACATGATATTTTTCTAGAATTTATTTTGGAACCGTTTACTAAAATGTTACATAGTATATATGAAGAGCAGCAACCGATCATGCAATGTTCCTCTCTGGAACCGATGTTCCGGTGGAAAACCATGGGTTAAAAATCCGCCTTGCTCACCACATCCAACTCCTTCTTGAGATTGTAACCCGCTCCATCATTTGTCAATCCCCTAATCAGCGTTACTCCAAGAACACATACAACATGATAACCTATATTGTTAGCAACACGGCCATCAATTGGTCAACGGTTATTTTTCAGAACCTGAAAACCATGGTGCTAACCAAGAAAGGTCTCGGTTATGCACCTCATATAAGTCGGCTTATTCTCAAGTACCGGCCAGAATTTGGACCGGGCACACCGGCATCTCCTTCAAATATCCTTGACTTAGATGGAGTGGAAGAAAAGCTTTCAAGGGTAGTTATCACATAAGTCATCTTTATTCCTTATGTATTTTCATTTCCAAACCGATCTATATATCGGTTTATATTCTGTACCTTTTCTTTCAATAAAATTTTATTTCAGTCTAAATAACCGGGTCAACATAATAATCAGAACATTCATCTATGTAACCGGTTAACAATGTCAAGTAACCTCGCATTCTATCCGGTCAATATCAATAAATCACCTTGTCTTAATCGGGTTAAAGTCTTAAACCGCATCCTCGCGGTTAATAGATCACATCTCTTCATGAACGGCTTTGAAAAGAGACCGATTCATTCAAAACTGAAATCAAAAGTTGGAGGGAAATTTCCCGCCCGATACTTCCCGCTCAAACATCCCGCCTCGGGTTTGGCACCCATAGTTTGCCGCCCTTTTGGCTTACCGCCCATAGTTTCCCGCTCCTTGGATTACCGCCTTTTGGCTTCCCGCCCACGGATTGCCGCCTCTTCGGCTTGGAGGGAAAACTCCCGCCAAATGTTGATGGGACGGTTGAGTTTCCGAACCGCACTTATAAAAAGGGCCCTTGGCCATTTCATTTCACTCTAACGCGAAACAGCTTTCTCTCTCTAAGCTCTCAAACTCTCTCTCAGCGGTTATTTACTCTCGTATTTTTCAAACCCTTTCAATCATCTAAGATGGGTCGTGATTCGGCTTTGTTCAAGCACATCATTCAGGTGGACTTTGAGGAAATCCGCCAAAACGGTTCGGTTGCGGCAAAGGAAGTTATCAACCGGATTTCCGAAGCCGGACTCGAGCATTTTCTAGGCGGTCCCTTTGTTCTGTACAGAGAAGCAGTTGGAGAGTTCTTCAGAACCGCATCTCTCTCTGGCGACAAAATAACCGCAACGGTTGGCGGAAAACAATTCGAGTTAACCGAAGAATCGGTTGCGGAGATCCTACGTTTTCTAATAGAAGGTCAAAACGCTTTAATGGAGCTAGCCCCAACAACATTCGAGGCGGCCTGCCAGATTCTCTCTGGAGACGGGGAACCGGTGAAAGTATCCGGTAAGAAATCGACACTACGACCGGAATACATACCGCTTTGTGACATCTTCACAAAGTCGGTTCAAGCGAGATGTGGAAATTACGACAACCTCACCAAGGCCAAGATCGAGATGCTTATCGGTTTGCTAGAAGGTACGAAAGTCAACTGGGCGAAGGAAATTTTCCACAACCTGAAAGATATGGTGAAACCGGATTCAGCCCGGTCATGGGGATACGCCATCCCCTTTGGTAAAATAATGCTCCACCTTAACATCAACACCGACCCCGGTGTTCTTATCTCATCAAGCAGGATAGTAAGATCCAAACAATTCCGGGAGAGGAAGAAGCCGGCCCCCGGCTCTACAAGGGGCCGAAAGAGGAAATTTACCGCCAAGGCACCGGCTCCGGTAAACGACAAGTCCGGAAGCAAGAAGGGTAAGGAACCGATAGCATTCATGGAACCTCCCTCGCAAACAAGAGACGAGGAAGAATCGGCTTCCACGTCTGACCGAACCGACTCACAGAAAACCGATGAAAATCCTTCCGATAGAGAAGGACCGAATAACGAAGAACATATGGGTACAAATTCTGATAATACCGGTGCGGGCGCGAGCCTTGAGAACACCGATGTCGGTACAGACGGCCGTGAGGAGGAAGAGACTCCATTTGACAGCGACCAGAAGAAGGCCGTAATTATAGTGGGCCGAATCCTGGAGGAAATTGAACTGCGAGTTCAAGCGGTTGCTGCTGAATACCGGGAATGGCACGAGTACCGATGCGACAAATTTTTCAAACACATATTACCAAGTCTAACCGATGAACAATGCTTCCGAAGGCTGAAGGAGATAGAGGAAAACATCATAAGCCTCACAAACGCCGAAAATCCTAACCAAGCCATGGACCGACACGCAATCGTGAAACCGCGTGCTCGGCTACAAAAGCTAACCGCACGTATCCGAAAGCTTACAGAAAAGTATTTTGCGGGAACACCAAAGGCTCAATTACAGCTCTTGGTGTTGGAAAAGCTTGAGATAACGAAAGGAGAATTCGCTGAGGAAATAGATTGGCTTGAAGCGGTGTACAGACAGCGAGAAAAACCGCACTCTCTAGCTCCTGAGACCAGTAACGGTCAGAACCGAAGTGAAACGCCTCCTCTAGTGGATCCGACCATAAACGAAACCGACGAAAGGATAGAAGCTCCTTTTACCGAGCAACTTGAAACTGATCAACCTAGGGTTTCCGAACCGGGCGTCACAGAAGAAAGAGTAAAGACTCTCATTCAAGAGTTTGTCGACTCAACGATTCAACCATGGGAGAAGAAAGTCAAGAAAGCCGTGTGCCAGACACTCTTGTTCGCCGAAAAGACGAGGGATGATCAGGTAAAGGTAGATGACCGGATCTTAAAAATCGAAGCCGACTACCGGGACGACACTATTATGCGCAACGAACATCTTCAACAAACCAAGGAATTGGAAGATAAGACCTCAAGAATAGTGGATGACTTGGATCGACTTGAAAGAGAAACCGAACAACGATTCATAGAGGTCGATGAGGACCTAGGGTGGTCAAGCAATAAAGTCGGTTCGACACTTGACAGGGTCACAGATCTGGAAAAGAAGAATGCAAGCCTTGAAGACCGCAACGACAAGCTTAAAGCCGATCTTAAGGCGCTAACCGAACAGGTGGCTGAGCTATTAAATGCCAAGATCAATGCCGATACAGCGGTTGAGGAGGCAAACGCCCGAGCGGCTAAGGAAGTCCAAGATGCGCTGGACGAAGAAACGCGGAGAGCAAAGGAGACAACGCGACTATCTGAAGAGAAAATAGCCGAGCGCGAACGAAACCTAGCGGCTCAAAATCCGGGACTTGCGAAGTCCGTGGCAGCTCAAGCGGCCAAAGATGCAGAGCGGTTAAACGCACAAAAACAAGTGCTCGAAGAATATGCCAGGGCTCACAAGAAGAAAAAGGCAGCTTCCTCCTCTTCAGCTCCGGTAAAACGAAAAAGAAAGGTTTCTGCAAGAAAAATGTTGGAGAGGATCACCGAGACAAACAACGATACTCCACCAAACCCACAGCAAACCGAGGATGAAGACGAAGAGCATCTCGAGCAGCGGTCTACAAGACAACAAATCTCCAATGCGGTTCCAATCAGCACGGTTGGTCAACCGCAAGCTAAAGGTTCATCTTCAAGACCGGATCAACTGGATGAGGAAGAACCGACCAATGATATGATGGACGGCTTCACATTTTCCGAATCAGAATAGGGGATTTATTTTCTTACTTTATGTTTCTTTCGGTTTATTTCGGTTACTTTTATATATATATATATATAGTTATTTTTGAAACCGGCCTATACTTGCATTTCTACATAGTTTTGATAATTTTAAGTAAAATAATCAAAAAGGGAGAAATTGATAAGATAAATTGATATTGATAAGATAAATTGATAAGATAAAAGATTAGATTTTTCCAAAATTTTTCTCAAAATTTTTCCATATTTTTCGAAAAATTCTCCCAAGTCAGTTTCAAAAAATCTGGTCAAATAAAGAACCGGCCTACGTTTGCAATCTTACATGATTTTGATAATTTTAAATAAAATAATCAAAAAGGGAGAAATTGCTAGATAAAATTAGACCGGTTCACAGAACTTAACATAAATAAACCTTCCATGCAGGAACAAGGAACCGGACCGGTCAAACAAATGAACCGGTTAAGAAGATTAACCGGTCAAGTTCTTAAACCGACCAGGAACATTCGAAACATGACCGCACAAAGAAAGGATCGGCCAAAGCTAAAAACAGGAAACACCAGACAGCCGATCAGCTAGAAGGCAAAGGAATAACCGGAAGCTGTCCGGTTAAACCAATTACACCGGAAGCCATCCGGTGAAAAGTCAAATGACCGACCAGCACAAGAAGATACTTCGGGTATCTGTTGAGAATGATACCAAAGGAACAGACTGAACACTTCCATATCCATACAAGTCTGAGGAAAGTCTGCAGGCTGCAGAAGACAGTCCTACAAGATCTTTCCACTTCAGGATAAATCAGAAAGGAAATCTTCCAAGTACAAACAACTGTCTAACCAACAGTTACCACATTGAGTAAAAGACCGGAAGAACAGACTGCAAAGTCTGTAGAGTTGACCGCCAGGTCTAAACAGATGACCGCCAGGTCTGAATCACTGAACCTCTGCTCAGCCAATCAGATTCAAGAAAGTGAAATATGACCGTTGGCATATTTCACCTATAAAAGGAGCAGATGAAGAGGAGTAAATGTGGGACAAGTGGGACATAATATAGGACATAGTGAACATTTAATCTACAAGTGAAAAGAGTGTGTTCTCTCTCTAGAAAGCATAAGTGCTAAAGTTGAAGTGTGTATTTTACAATTTCGGTGTAAATTATACGGGTGTTATCGAGCAAGAAATAAGTCTCGATCGGATTGTATTTGTATTTCTTAGTGAATATCCTTCTCGCGGTTTCGAGAGGAAGGGGTGACGTAGGAGTTTTATCTCCGAACATCCATAAAAACATGTCTTGTTATTTACTTTCTGCCAGTTCTACTTTATAACCGAGCTATACTAACCTACCTACATCTCTTTGACCGACTCTACACTACTTAAACCGAATCATTAAGTTACAAAACCGACTCAACAACTTCCAAACCTGTCTTATCCAAAAACCGGTTCTGCCTATCTCGTGAGTGTGCTGCTTCAACCTGAAACAAACCTCTTCCGTGCTTGAACCTGGTTCAAGGGTTTGTGACAGTTTGTGTAGTATTGAAACCCCGGTGTTAATCTCTAACCGGATTAATCACCACCATTTGAGTGAGACGCGCTAACCGGCCCAACCCCGGTCCTCCAGCGACGACCTAGATCCTAACAGATAATATCAAAGCAAAACAAGATCAAATATACTTTCTAAAACAAGAAATAAGTCTAATAACAATAGATGAACAACTAGAAAATCCTAAATTACAAGAAAAAATAGCTTTGCTAAAAGACCAACTTTCAGTAGATATTTGTAATGAACATCTTAATGCATTCTGGGATAGAAAGAAACATATAGTTTCACTATCATATGAGGAATCTTTTAATGAAAAGAATATTCCTACAAAGGCAAGACCTTGCCAAATGAATTCAGAATATCTGGAATTATACAAAAAGGAGATAGATGCACTATTGCAGAAGGGGTTAATAAGTCCATCACAATCACCCTGGTCATGTACGGCTTTCTATGTAAATAAACATTCAGAAGTCGAAAGAGGCGTGCCACGGTTAGTAATAAACTATAAACCCCTAAACAAAGTATTAAAATGGATTAGGCACCCAATTCCTAATAAAAAGGATCTGTTAGATAGACTATATGATAGTTTAATATTTTCAAAGTTTGACTTAAAATCAGGATATTGACAAATTCAGATTGAAAAATCTGACAGGTATAAAACAGCATTCAATGTCCCAATAGGACATTATGAATGGAATGTAATGCCTTTTGGATTAAAAAATGCTCCATCCGAATTTCAAAAAATTATGAATAATATCTTTAATCCTTATAGAACATTTATAATTGTTTACATTGATGACATATTAGTTTATTCAAAAACAATTGAAACTCATTTTAAACATTTAAATATGTTCAAAACAATAATAACTCAAAATGGACAAGTAATTTCTAAACCAAAAATGGATCTTTTCAAAACAAGAATAAGGTTTTTAGGTCATATTATTGAAAAGGGAAATATTACTCCTATTAATAGAAACATAGAATTTGCGGAAAAATTCCCTAATATGATCACTGATAAAACACAGTTACAAAGATTTTTAGGGAGCCTAAATTATGTGGCTCCATACTATAAAAATCTAACAGAAGATACATCAATCTTATATGAAAGACTGAAGAAGAATCCAAAACCATGGTCAAACCATCATACAGAGGCTATTAAAAGAATTAAAAATAAAGTAAAGGTACTTCCTTGTTTAATGATAAGTAACCCGAATTGGGAAAAGGTAGTTGAGACTGATGCATCTGACATAGGATTTGGAGGAATACTAACTCAATTAGATCTAGAAACAAAACAGGTCTATCTTGTCAGGTTCCATTTAGGGAAATGGAATAACTCTCAAAAGAATTATGCGACAGTCTCCAAAGAAATTCTGGCGATAGTCAAATGTGTTTTAAAATTCCAAGATGATTTATATAATCAAAAATTTATTATACGAACAGATTACAACGCAGCTAAATTCATGTTCCAGAAAGATTTTAAACATGATGTGTCAAAACAAATGTTCGCCAGATGGCAAACTCATTTAGCCCCATTTGATTTTGAAATAACATACAAAAAAGGGATAGATAATAATCTTCCTGATTTCTTGACCCGTGAATTTTTAAATTTACAGGAATGAGCGGAAGGGGTTATGAATTTTTCTCTAATAGAGAAAGAGGATCCTCCTCTATCAGAGGAAGAAGTCAGGGCAGAGCACCAAAGATCATATCTCAGTATGGTAAACAAAAACTGATAGCAATGGATCTATCTCAAAGTACGGACAGTCAAAAAGACAATCCAACGTACACCAGAATACTGGGAAATGAAGAATCAGAATCCAATAATATTGGATTTATAAGAAATGAATATAAAGAAATTATATTTCTTCTAGAAGAAAAGGACCTCAAATGGAGGAGTGAGCCATGGACAATAATGCAAAGGTATTTGGATAATACATCCACACCATCAAGGACTTACAAGACCCGAATGTTTTACGAACAAATACTTATTCAAAGTGGGTCATGTGAAATATCACATTTCTCTAGAGCAAACAAAGAAATTTATAATTTCAGCAAAATAATAATAAAAAAGACAATTTCGTTGGAAGATTGGGGAATATCCCCAATGAAAGAAAGAGAATTATCGTTTAATAAAACGATAACAATCAAATTTAATTATTGGGATTATTGTGATGCCTTTACTAAGGCACTATATTATGAGAATAATAAATATAAACATTCCTGGTTCATCAAGGTATGTGCAAATGTCTATAGAGGAGATATTCTCCACTGGTTCATAGACTGGTTTTACTGTTTTGGTTCTTGCCCAAAGATTTTACCAGAAGAAATCAAGGTCCTATTTGATAAATGGAGCGATGTATCTCCCCAGCTTCTGAAAAAACAAGAAGCTAATTTATATATTGAAGGAATAGCTTCATGTTTCTTTTTTACTGAATTCTCCATTCCATGGATCTGGAGATGGATTCCTGAATTTGGTTATACCAAAACAGGCATTCCCTGTCTGTTTAGGTCATCATTTTATAAATTTTGGGATAAAATGATGAGAATAGATTAGGAAACAAAGAAGCGATTCGGGAAGGAGACAATGGACCTCCTACACCAGCAAATAAGTATGTATGAAGAAAAACGACAAGTAGCGGAAGCACCGTCCCCGTTTGATTATATCTCCAAAAAATTTCGAATGAGGTCAGAGAACTTATCAAAGAGTCAGATGATATCTACATATATTGAAGAAATGAAGAAAGACTTTATGTCTAAATTTGAAGATGATAATAAATCAAACAAATCAGATTCAACTTTGGCATCCGATTATCTTCAAGACGCTCAAAGTGATGTCGCCAATGAGGACATTTTCGAAGCAATCAAAGACACCTTGGTTGAAAAAATTTCAAGAAAAGACATTGGATCATCATCATCCATCCAGTTCAAAATTTAAAGGGAAACAAGATCCGAAAGATGCGGAAAAAACTTATCCCGGGAATCCCGGGAGGTACTGTTTGCAGAAGAAGAAGACAAGATCCGTAATTTGCGGAAAAAACTTATCCCGGGAATCCCGGGAGTCACTGTTCAAGTTTTTAACTTTTATTTAAATGTTTTACTATAAATAATTGTTTATGTTGGGTTGGAAAGGGGAGGCGAAAACGACCCCTGAAATCTGTATTGTACTCTCTCTCTATTGTACACCATCACCCAATTGTAATATATTTGAAGCATCATCAATAAAAGTTTGGAGGACAGTGTGTTTATCCTTCATTCCCGGGTACGTTCCAAATCTTACTACGTATTTAACTATTTGCTTTAAAGGTCAAGCCTAATAGGCTAATCAAATTAGGTGTTGATCACCGCTAACTACCCTACCTTTATATATATATATTTATATATATATATATATATATATATATATATATATATATATATATATATATATATATATATATATATATATATATATATATATAGTTTAAAAACTGATACGTGTAAGTATAATTTAAAATTATTTAACACGCAACCCAAGAAGATCTATAAATAAGCTTTGAGTTTCATATTTATTTCTTGTATATCTCTTACTATTTCTCTAATTATATATACTTATTATTGTCTGTAACCCTAGTTAAGAATGGCTGTACTTGTTATAATGGTTTTTCTTATGTTGATTCTCGCAACATTCCCTAGTCCAACCACATCTGAAGACGACGACATTAAACTCAAGCCATTATTCTACGTCCCAAAATCAGTAAGTTGTATTTTTATTTGAAATTATATTCAAAATTTTAATTATAATTTTTTTTTCAAATCTTCAGACCTCCATTTCTAAATCACCAGATTATGCTTTCTCACCTTCCGCCAGAGATGTTGATGTTGGTGAACTCATAAGAAAACCCATAAATCCTAATTTACTAATTGTATGTTATATTTTATTCGGTATTTTTGTTATCGTCCTATTTATCCTTTTATTTTTAGCATTTCAATAATATTTATAGTGACTATTTATACCAATTTGATAAATAAGAATATTTTTATTTTTACTTTATAATAAATATTGTTTTTACCGGCACATCGTAAACATCGAAAAGGATAAAGAAAAATAAATAAATAAATTCGGAGGAGGTGAGTGAGTCGTACATGAATGAGCCTCAGCCACACCTCAAGCGTCATGATCAAGGGAGGATGTACAAGATTGAGTGGAAGAGAATAATTTGTATTGGGATTGAGTTTGAAATTTCTAGTTTATACTCTGTTTAGGTAAAAAACCTTGTAAATTAAATCTCTACACTCTGTTTCATTTTGTAAATCTGGATATGATACATATTTGATTTGTCATCCACTTTCAGTTTAAATTCAATTTCACAAAAAGCTTAATAAAGTAAACCTATTTTATTTATTTATTGATTTTATAATAAAATACTGATCAATTTCCGTCCAGTCCGGGTGATCATCTGTATTATGAGCTCTGCAATCCTATCGCCGCACTTGATCTCAAAATCGACATCAGAGTGGTTGAATAAGATAACTCCTGTGCTAGCGATCCGATCCGAGCATAAGATATGTGGAACTAAAACTTGTATGGGGATGCTTTTGAATTGGCCAATAATAAAATAATTTTACTTTTTAAAAATATCTAACAATAAAATAAAATATATTTATTTATTTTTTTTCTTCTCTCCGGGCGCCATGTGAGAAAGAAGGGTGAGAATCGAAGGGAGCGAAGATTTCCCCGCCCAGGATCTCTGTCCTTCATGTAAACCCCCCAACCCACCCATTAGAAGACCGTTTGTCTGTCATGAAAGTACACTTACCCTTGTATGTAAAGACCAAAATTAACTTGAATTTTATATTTCCATTTATTAAATATTAATTCAATTTATTAAAAATGACATGCAGCGAAGAAATCTTCGCTCAAATTATTTCATTCCTATTTTTAATTTTTTTATTAAATTTTTATTTACGGGGAGACGATTTAAAGAGAAGACTTATCCGTTTCAATTATTTTTAACCTGACCTTCATGTAACCCTCCAACCCACTCATGAGAAGACCGTTTGCTTGTCATGGAAATACACTTACCTTGTATGTAAAGACAAAAATTAACATGAATTTAATATTTCTATTTATTAAATATTAATTCAATTTATTAAAAATGACATTCAACGAAGAAATCTTCGCTTCAATTACTTATTTTCATATTTTAATTTTTTTATTAAATTTTTATTTATGAGGAGACGATTTAAAGCGAAGACTTATTCGCTTCAATTATTTTTAACATGACATTCATGTAAACCCCCCAACCCACCCATGAAAAGATCGTTTGCCTGTCATGGAAATACACTTACCCTTGCATGTAAAGACCAAAATTATCATTAATTTAATATTTCCATTTATTAAATATTAAATAAATTTCTTTGACATGACATGCAAAGAAGAAATCTTCGCTATAATTACTTATTTTTATATTTTAATTTTTTTTTATGAAATGTTACGAGCATACGATTTGGATTATTAAATATTAATTAAATTTATTAAAAATAATATGCAACGAATAAATATTCTCTTCGATTACTTCATTTTAGTTTTAAAATTTTTTTCGTAATTTTTATTTAAGAGGAAATGACTTGGAGCGAAGAAATATTCGCTTAAATTACATAATTTAATATTTAAAAAAATTTCAATTTTAAATTTACGAGGAGACGGTTTAAAGCGAATAAATCTTCGCTTAATTTATTTTTAACCTGACGTTCATGTAAAACCCCCAACCCACCCGTGAGAAGACAATTTACCTATCATGTAAGTACACTTACTGAGGGAAATTACATGCAGCGAATAAATCTTCGCTTCAATTACTTATTTTTATATTTAAAATAATTTATGATTTTTTTTACGAGGATACGATCTAGAGCGAATATTTATTCGCTTCAATTACTTATTTTTATAATTACAATTTCCCACTTCCACTCTTCATTTTCATAAGCAACTGTTCATATTCTTCTCTCTCTATCCCCCGGTGATCATCAAATATTCAACGTTGAAATCCTAGAGATTTCTTCTATTATACAAGGATTTCTTCTAAAAATGTCAGAAAACCAAGGCAACAACATGGAAGTGGATGATACCTTCGACTCCCGAGAGGTCATCTTGTCAGTTTGTAACAGTATAAACGAAAACGAAACCGCCCCCAATCCTATATCCAACGTCAATCCCGACAATAAACCAGAGATGTAGGTTAATCTTATATATTTTCTACTAATTTTACACCCATTGATTCCATTTATTTAGTTGAATACTGATTTATGTTATCCCACTGAAAATAATGACTTCGAGGTTTCACTTGCTTAAATATGAAAGGAAGAGGAAGAGAAATACGAAGACAAAGACAAATACGAAGTCATCGACTGATGAATCAGTTTCCACAGTTGCTGTCGAAGCTATTGATCTTGCTGCAGGTACTACACATGTTGATGAGATTTTACCACCACCTTTCCCCCCCAAAAAAAACCAATGTTATTGCTACATCCACTACACTAGTCGATGAAGAGTTACCACCACCACCCCCAGAAACCACTAATATTGCTCCATCTACTACACCAGTCGATGAAGATTTACCACCATCTCCCTAAAAAACCAAAACCATCAGAAAAAGGAAAGTGGCATTTCTAACAAGATCATCCGCTCATGGCCTTTATCAAATGATTCCTAAATTGAGCGTAGAACAGAGGGAAGCTGTGAAGAAAATCGGGTTTGGTTCTCTTCTTACATTGGGTGTCTCCACTTGCCCGGGGTAATTTTCGAGACACGTAATCAAATCTTTTGACCCGGATAAGAGTTCTATAGTATTGGCCAACGGTGAGGAGATCCTTATCGATGAAGATCTCGTCCAGCTCGTGATGAACCTCCTGAGAGGGCCAATGAACGTAGTTGAGTCTGATGGGGGGGACAAGACTAAAGACCCTGATTTTTTTAATTTCTTGAGGGATTGGAAGACCAGATGGACCGGGGAAGACTCAAAAGCTCCTAAAACATTTTCTATGATACCCAAGATATTAAGTAACACAAGTGCAGACAACGATTTCAAAATCGACTTTATTGTCTTTGTTGTCTCAAGTTTTTTATGTCCAGTTCAAAATTCACGAGCCAGGTAAACATGTATTCAAACATATTATATATCTAATTGTATTTGTGATTACTCACACATGTATTTTATTCATTTCAAGTTCAAAATTCTCAAATCCTTAATGGATATTGATAACATAAAGGAGCTGAACTGGTGCCACTTCACACTACAACGATTGGTTGAAAGTGTAAGAAGTTGGAAAGAAAAAGAAAGTAAAGATAAAAATCCATATTTTGATGAACCTCTAACCCTTTTATTGGTAAATAATTCCTCTCTTGTATATGATTTATAATTATAGGTATCAAATATTTACTAACATGTTTCCCATTCCTTTACTCCAGATTTTCTACCTAGATGGTGTTTTTGTGGAAGGTGTACGTTAGCCTTATGAAAGGAAATTTCCATTCATCTATTGTTGGGATGACGTCACATTGTTAGAGTTTAGCACCTTAAAAGCTCGTGCCGGGGGTTTTGGGCTGGGCAGGGCAAGGGCGCGCCTAGCAGATAAAGAACCTGAGAATCCAGTTCATTTGGTGGAAGTAAATGAAGACGATGATGAGGTATGTGGAAACAAGAAATTGACTCACATTTGTTTATAGTTTATTTTTTCGAGACTAATAAAATATGTTTTTCATAATCTACAAATGTTGACATCCAAAATCCTGCAAACTTTTAAAGATACAGCTTAAATACTTATCAGGGGAGTTGGAGAAACGCAACATCGATCCGAAACCTTTTTTTGAGGTTGTTTTCCTGAACCTAAGAGAGTCTGAAGGGTTCATGAAACACTTGAAGGTGGTGAATGATGCTGAGGTTCGTGTAAGTGGGGAATTTCCTTCAAGTGAGACACTTGGGGACACTTTAGAGAGTGCGGGCTTGAAAATCAGTAGTCCCCTAGTTGAATACACCTGTGAGAATGCAGCTGAGGAGAATCAAGATAATCCATCACCCCGTGCAACAACGAATGATTTTGAGGATTCAGTTGAGCACAATGAAGATAATCAGTCACTCCCTATTAAAACGAAAGATCTTGAGGATGCAGTTCTGCACAATGAAGATCCGTCACTCCCTGTTCAACCGAAAGATCTTGAGGATGCAGTTCTGCACAATCAAGATCAATCACTCCCTATTCAACAGAAAGATCTTGAGGATGCAGTTCTGCCCAACAAAGCTCAGTCACCCCTTGTTGAACCAAATGATAAGGGTGAACGGAAGGAGGAGGTTGAGGAAAACAAAGCTCAATCACCCACTATTAAACCAAATGATCAGGGTGAAGGGAAGGAAGAGGGTGAGGCTTCTAAAGATGATGAATCTTATGAAGATGAAGATGAAGATGATGGGGGGGACGCGTCAATATTAGAGACTATCCTAAGAGGAAGATTACAAAAATTCCAGTGCACCTTCGATCCCCTAACATAAAAGAGGTTGCAGATAAGTTAGACCACAAAATAACCAACAAGGAACAGAGATTGACCGATTTTGTGTTTTCTGAAGACCTAGCTGAAAGGTAAGTTACTTAGCATGCTTTTAGAAATTTGAAATATGAAAATAGTTATCTTCTTCTAAATGAATCTATTTTGTAGTGACGTTCTGTACGAAGGTCCTCCGGGTAATATTACCCGTCAACTATTTCTAACAATGAAACTGCAGGAAGAAATTGCGAGCGAAGTGGTGGACGCTTGGGCCATACTTTTGCACTCCAAATTCAGTAGGTTTCCAAGACATGAACAACGAATAATTTGTTTTTCAACAATATCACATGTAAGTGCTTCTCTTGTTTTTGTGCTATGTATCATTCAATGTACTTGACTTTGATACTCTAGACTTATTTTGCAGGTTAATCTGCAGTTTACTTGTTTCGAATTTTGCCAAGCCCTTAAAGAAGACATGATAAAATTCAATGTCACAAAAGAAGATCTAATTTTCGCTGACCTGGTATGTACATATCCCTCAATTCCAAGTAATGAGTATGCAATCAAATAATAAATGTTTGTGTTCTTTTTACAGATATTCCTACATGTCGTCTATGCCCGCCATTTCTTTCTTGTATGTGTGAATACTGCCCCTTCCCGAATCGATATACTAGACAACTCCGGTCGTCCGCATAAAATGAAAGTTCTAGACAAGTATACCAATTTCAAGAAACACGTCGATAGTTTTGGGACATTCTTGGAAAGGAAAGACCTAGAAAAAATTGCTGCAAAAGTTAAAAAATAGAGGATAACGGCCCCAAAGCTGAAATGGCAAGACAATACAAACAAGAAAGACCGTGGTGTATATTTAATCATACATATGGAAATATTTAGAGGAGTGGTGAAGGATTGGGATATTGACATCAACGAAGAAAATGTAAGTGTTATACCATATGTTAGTCTATGACATTTAAATTTTTTATATGTTCTTATACTTTCTCTTGTTCTCTTGAAGCCTGAAGAAGCTTTGAGTACATTGAGGATCAAATATTTATACAGAATTCTTATGTCTGAGCACAATGTCAATAGGTTTAAGTTAAAGAAGGTAATTAGATCAAGATTTTAGAGATTTGTATGAGTTATACGAATTTATACTTATACAGAAATTCTTATGTGTAACTAGTCAATTGACATTAGTGTACTAATGTACTTTATGGAATTATAACTTAATTAATTTATTGATGTTTTTTATGTCTTCTTGTACCCATATTTTTAAATTCAGAAACGAAGATATCTTCGTAACTATATGTATTCAAATTCCTAAACGAAGATATCTTCTTAACTATATATTTTAAAATTAAAAAACGAAGATATCTTCTTATGTCTTCTTGTACCCATATTTTTAAATTCAGAAACGAATATATCTTTGTAACTATATGTTTTCAAATTCATAAACGAAGATATCTTCTTAACTATATATTTTCAAATTAAAAAACGAAGATATCTTCTTATATCTTCTTGTACCCATATTTTTAAATTTAGAAACGAAGTTATCTTCGTAACTATATGGTTTTAAATTCATAAACGAAGATATCTTCTTAACTATATGTTTTCAAATTCATAAACGAAGATATCTTCACAACATGTAATGCCCCTACCGGAGTTATGTAAGGATGTGAATTCATAAATGAAAAATCATTTATTACTTCAACTACTGCTGCTGATAAACATCATCACTCTCACCCTCTCACTCTCACTCTCACTCTCCACTCTCACTCTCACTCTCACCTCTCTTTCTGTTTTAACTCTCTCCTTCCCAAATCTCTCTTTATCGGTGTCTACACTAGATTCATTCTCTTCATTCATTTAGTGTAATACTCATAAGATGGAGGTAGAGATGGACCTAGACATGCTGGTTTTATCGCAGCAACAACTGAAGCGATACTTAAGTCTGATCAACGATGACCCTATCCCTTTTAGTGTCTATCATGTAGATGAGATTCTACCTCTTTTACGAATAAACGTTCACGACGGAATGATAAGCAGATGGAATACGCAGACTCGTTCTTTTGTTATTGGAGAAATGCACATATGCCCGACGATTGAGGAGTTCGCTTCAATCCTTAGGTGTGGGAGTCTTGCACTCATTATTTTTCCTGTCAATCATGAACCTAATATTGCATTAGAAATTTGCCAAAGCTTCTATGGATATACAATGTTTGACGTTGTTTTCTTTACCCTCCAACATGGATTTCTCAATATGACAAACATAGACGAGTACATTTGGCGTGTTCAGGGAGCTGAGAGGACCATCAGCCACACACAAAGCAAACTAATCACGCTTGTGGTTCTTGTTCATTTTTTTGTGTCTGGATGCAGGACGACGACCTTCGGATAGGCTCCTGGAGGTAGTTCCTGCACTGATGGGAAACACCCCAAACATGGCTAGCCTTGTACTTACTGAGACACTCCTTGGTTTTAACGAATTTGTCTTAGAGGCAAATAACTATTCCCGCCGTGGATCACCTTTGGTTCTTTACCTCTGGTTGTTAGACAAATTGCATTGGTTGCCCCGTCCTTCAATTCCCTACCCTTCCTTTGGAAATCTGCAATTGCAAAGGGTCGCTGGAATCGTGCTTCAGAATTCTATTTCTGATATTCACCCAATTCGGTTCATTGTTCCGTGGTATCTCTTTAGTCAAATGATGTACGAGATGAGAGATTCTCCATTCATCATTGTGTTGGGCCTGGAGGGATCTACCTCATACTTCACAACTGTCATATATAGACAATTTGGCCTACGGAATCCCTTACCTTCGAATGGACTGAATCCTCCAGAGGACTTGATGCATATTCCTCATTATCTTTACCTACAGTACGCTTCAATAATAGAAAATTCTCTTACGGTTTCATTCCCCAATCGATGGATCAATGCTGTGAACGAAGCAATTCAGCTATAAATTCCACCCGTCATCGAACAAGAGGTCGTGTCGATGACAATGCGGATTGACGAGTCATCCTTTAATGAATCAGACTAGAGCTTCATTTATATTTTTGAACTGCATTTTTGTTGCTTAATCTGTGTTGTAATTATGTAAACGGATTATGAAATGTTTTTGTGTAGTAATTATATTCTGAAGTTATATAAATCGAAACATTGTCGTTATGTGTGATTGTTTGATTGCAATTTGCTGGATGTCATTTTCAATTCAAACTATAATGTAAAATACCTAATGTGTTCATGTAAACCCCTTATAATGATATAACGAAGTTTGTTCGCTTCATATAACCGTATCTAATGAGTAAATCGAATGAACATATCTTCGTTTGTTTGTTAGTGTATTACTTTTAACCAGGTGCTTGAGAACGAAGAATAATTCGCCTGATAATTTTATTTAAATAATATTGTATTTGTGACACGTTCATGTAATACTCTAATGATTATATGAACGAGGATTGATTCGCTTGTTAGTTTGTTTATTAAACTAACCAGTGTTAGGAAACGAAGTACAATTCGCTTGTTTCTAAGATTTGACAACGACAACATTGAACGAATATGGATTCGCTTGTATAATAAATCCCATCCATGGTTAAATGATTGAAGAAGCGCCAACACATTTTACATTACATGTCCCTTCAGCTTATAATTATGGCAATGATTGCAATTATGGGAAACGTATACTTAGCCAGAATTACATATTATAATACTTTCTTATTTATTCATTCGTTATTTTATAAATGTTTAATGAAATCGGAATTAAAAAATATATAACAATTATGTTTTATAATTCGATGAACTAAATTTCATTATAACGTTTCATAAACATTTCTACATTATAACAATATTTATCTACATCTCCAGCTTCAATGCATCTCCATTGAAGCGACCACAACGGATCTCTCACGCATAACTGTGGTCATACACATGTTGAGATATCTCTTGAGATGTTTTCCATCCCAGGGAATCTCCTAAAGTTGTCTCTTCCCACCAGTAGTGGAAACGTATGATCTTCATTTGATCAGTAGTTTCTACTTGAAGTATGAAGAATTTGTAGTAACTAAAGATGTTTTCCACCAGTTGATCTTCATTGAAGAAGTTTTCCACCACATAGAATCTCCCAAAGGACAGATCCCAACAAAATATATTAAACAAACACACACTCACAACAACAATGCTCATGCTCACGAATTTGATGTGGACCAAGATTGTTTATGTAATCCCTATATTTATAGCAAATAGAAAAGTTTTTTTTAAAAAATGGAATATCTATACATTCAGAAAAAGTAAATTTCCCGTGATCAAATATCAAATCGGACCAGTCTGCAGTCCTTTTGACAGGACACATCATTCATAATTTATATTTTATTAATGAAAAAGTAATAACAATAGCATTAGGTGCACAAAGTGTTTTTGTATAAAACCCCAAATTTTATCAAAAACACGCTCAATCTTTTATCATAAATCAAGTAATTCAATATTTTAATTAACATTATATTAAATAATAAATTATTTCTATATAAATAAAATTATATTAAATATAATATTATTTCTATATAAAGAAAATTTTGTTAAATATAAATAAGATTTAAAATATATTTAATTAAAAAATTCAATTGAAGCGCCAAAACATTTTAATAACCCACAAATTACTAAAATTAACATGAATTTTATATTTCCGTTTATTAAATATTAAATAAATTAATTAGAAATGACATGCAGCGAAGAAATCTTCGCTCAAATGACTTCATTCATATTTTTAATTTATTTATGAAATTTTTATTTACGGGGATATGCATTTTCTTAAAGTAAATTTCCCGTGATCATCTAATATCAAATCGTACGAGTCTGCAGTCCTTTTAACATGACATATCATTCATAATTTATATAATATTAATGAAAAAGTAAAAACAATACCATTAGGTGCTGTTTGATCTTTGTGTGTTTTAGTATAAAACCCAAAATTTCTCCAAATACACGCTCAATCTTCTAATCATAAATCAAATAATTCAATATTTTAATTAACATTATATTAAATATTAAATTATTTCTATATAAATAAAATTATATTTAAGATATAAGTTGAAAATTAAACTAAATATAATATTATTTATATATAAAGAAAAATATATTAAATATAATTAAGATTTAAATTATATTAAATAAAAAAAATAAAATGAAGTGCCAAAACATTTTTGTCATGTCAATTCACCTGTCTTGTATGAAATAGTCTTAGTCTGTGTGAAACCTGTATACGGCAAGTCACATTTCAACTGCTACCATCCAATCAAATGTCAATCCTTCAGATTGTATTATATATTTCCTGAGCGAAGATTTCTTCGGTTCTTCCGGCTTTAAACGCGAAGAGTTGTTCGCTTATTCGAATATCTTTTTTTTCATAATGCTGAATCATATAAAAGATTTCCTAAGCGAAGAATACTTCGTACAATCCGGCTTTAAATGCGAAGCTTTCTTCGCCTATTCGAATATCCTTTATTTTCATAAAGCTGAATTATATGTTAGATTTCATGAGCGAATAATGCTTCGCCTCATATGAAGTTCATGAAAAACAACTTATTCATGTTTGTAAAAACCCAAACGGGCTAAAATACATTCACATTGAGCACGTATTTAGAAAATATAATATCTCAAGCCCGACTCCGACCGTTATACCCCCAGGTTACTCTACTCTTTCACCTAGCGCCGTCGTCTCCGTTCGTTCGACTCTGAATCCCTTTCTCTTCCGGTTAGTATCTTCTGCTGCTGCAAAAATGGTAAGAAGTGTTGACGGTTTCATGCGTTGGTCTTTTTTGTTTGCTTATTTGAATTCGTTTGAATATAAATGTGACTCTATCATTTCAGAATCAGGATTCCGATAAGCAAATAGTTCCATATACTGAATCGACGACGGAAGTTAACACACTGAGGTAATTATGCTAATGTTAGAAAATGTACATATTTGCTTCAGTTCTGATTATGTAGTTCATCGAATTTTTGGAATAAACGTATTGCACACATGTTAATGTAGGGTTAAACAAAGGAAAAGAAAACTCGAGGCATTAGGCACGCCCACGACACCATTGGATATACTGGCCACAGCTGCTAATGAAGCACTTAATGAGAACCAGGTTAAGAAGAAAAGAAGAAAGACTTGTGACCCTGATGTTGATTTTAAGAGCAGAACCTCTCCATCAGGCCTTCATTACCTGGTTAACAGGTTATCCGAAGAACAGAAGGATGCTGTGAGGTACATAGGATTTGGTTCACTTCTTTCACTGGGCATATCAAAATGCCCACTTGAATTCTCAAGGTGCATTGTGAGTCTCTTCAATCCCAGAAGGAGAAGCATCGTCCTACACAGTGGAGAGGAGATGCAGATTGATGAAGAGGATGTTTGATAGAAAAATTAAGTAAAGTTAATTTTTGGAACATGCCAGAAAAACTAAACAACTATTAACTTCTATGTGTAGGAACAAATTGAATTGCACAAACCGGCTGGAGTATCAGAAACCGGCTGAAGAACACTTCAAAGAAATTCAGTTCCAAATGATCAAGTCAAGATCAAGTGGAACCGGTTTCAACATTCCCAAGGGACCGTCTAGCAAAGACAAGTCTACATTCCAGCCAGACCATAATGTGTAAGAATCAACCGGAAACTACAATCTGCAGAGATGACGTAATATGACGAAATAGACGTGTCTCGAAGAGATAAAAGAAGATAAGATCCGATCAGAAGCATGCGAGAAAAACAATGATGATTTACTGATCCGACTTCGACAGCCGGAAGGTGCATGCCTGACACGTGTTCGAATCTGCCAACCGGCTACATCATCTTTTACTCAGATGTGCCTGCATGCTTGCCAAGTGTTGAGGAAGGTGAAACGTGCAAGCAACCTCTCTGCACCGGCGTGACTCTGAATTAACCAATCTCACGGTGAGAGAAGAAAGTAACCGTTGGAACGCTCTTCACTATAAAAGGAAGACGAAGCGACCTCATTAATAACAAGATACGAAAATCTTAGAGAGATAAAGAAATCTCACGCGCGACTCAAAACCGTTGTGTCATTAACCGAAAGTTATTATTGTGTTGTGTTATTGTATTACATCAAGAGTGAGTTGGTGTAACCGGCGAGTAGTGAGTTAAGGCTCGACCGGCTGTGTAACTGTTGTAACTTTGAAAGTTAGTGGAGATCCTTCTCATAATTTGAGAAGAAGGGGTGACGTAGGAGGGTTTGCTCCGAACATCCATAAAAAATCTTGTCTCGTGTCATTTCTCTTATTTCCGGCTTACTCACTCTAAAACCGAACTATCACTCACTTCAAATGAAACCGGAACATAATCTTAACCAAACCGGTCTATCCATCCTCTCTAACCGACTCCTCCTAAACACTCTCCAAACCGAATCGTATTCGTTGCTTCAGATTGAAACGGACATTTCCGCACTTGAACTCGGTTCAAGAGTCTGACAATCTGTGTAGTGTTGAGAGCGGTTGTAGTCTCTAACCGGACTATCACCAAAGTGTGTTGTGTTGTTGTAAGCGGCCACCCTTTTAGAAACCGGAAACACCCTGGTCCCCCAAGGGCTTCCCCGATCCTAACAAGTGGTATCAGAGCGAGGTTCTTAATACTCAAGCAACCGAATATCATCATATCTTTCATCAACGAGCCCCCCATGTTCTGCATCGAAGAATATGTTGATTGGAAGATACGGATGGAAGTGCATTTGGCCTCACAAGACGACGACATGTGGTATGTTATTACCGTTGGTCCGATAAAGATTGATAAGCCAAGATACAAATGGACGACGGAAGATAAGAAGATGAATAACCTGGATAATGTTGCCAAAAACATTTTGTTCAAGTCGTTGGACAGAAACATGTTTAGTAAGATCAAGTTGTGCTCTTCTGCTAAAGAAATTTGGGAGAAGTTGATCCAACTGTGTGAGGGCACCAGCCAAATAAAGGAGAACCGGAAAGAGCATAAGGCTCTGATAGCTACTGAAAGCAAGAGAACATGGGACGATAGCGATTCGGAGACTCATCATCCAGCGACGGTGATGATAAAGTTGATACATGCTTCGTGGCTGAGAAAGAATCTGAGGTATTTGATTTTTCTTCTGAAGAATTTACTAAAGAAGACTTAGTTATTGCACTCAACGACATGGTCGCTGAGTTCAAAAAATTGTCTGTTTTAATACCGACCCGGACAAAATATGAAACCGGAGAGTCAAGTGGTACCGCTGGTGAGCCAAGCGGAACCGAGACTTACGAACTGGTTGGACTGTCCTTAAAGAATGAGAAGCTCAAAGAGACAGTCCAATCGTTAACCGAAGAAAATGAGAGAATCAAATATGTCACGGCTTCTTGGAAGAGATCTAGTGAATCGGTAAGTCAGATGTCTAATTACCAAAGAACCCCGAAATGTAAATTTGGTATTGGTTATAACAAATCCGCCACTCACAAGCATTCCAACGGGATGAAACTCACAAAAGACAATCTTCCTCTCATAAGATTTGTCAAGAGTTCATCAACCGAAAATGAGGAAGAACGTGATCTAAAACCGGAAAAAGAAATAAAATATGTAAGTCCAACTGACTCGGAAAAATGGCTTCATCTTGAGAGAAGGAAAGCCAACCGGCCAGCAGGTAAACAAACCGATCAAAGACCACATAGAATTAATCAAATGTCACCACAAAATAAGGCACTCTTAGGACAACAGAAAGATGTCAAGCCAAGCACCGTAAAAATAATTAGAACCATAACCGGGAAACTTATCCGACTTATTAAAGTCTGGATTCCCAAGGGACTAATAAGCCACGGACCCAAAGAAAAATGCGGATCAGATTCTCTATTGTCTATGAATGCAGGTAAATCAAGACAGAAGCTTGGAAGAGACAGCATTGCATCCGGACAGCCGGCTGCTGACGAACACATCATATGAAGGGAACAAGACCGAAGTGGCTAACATCCTCACAAAGCCACTTCTCGAGTCTAAGTTTTCTTCCCTTAGAAATATTTTAGGGTTGTTAGATTACAAATTTTGAAGAAAAATAAAGTTCTCCTTAAACCAAACCGTTTTTCCAAACACAGGCCAAACAAATATAAGATCTTTAAAACCGGCCAAACAAATATAAGTTTTTTTTAAAAACCGGCCAACAATTACAAGTTTTGAATATTTATTCTAAATAATCAAAAAGGGAGAAATTGTTAGAAAAATTAAGTAAATTAATTTTAAACCGGCCACACATTACAAGTTTTGAATATTTATTCTAAATAATCAAAAAAGGAGAAATTGTTAAACATATTTTTCAAACCGGCCATACATTACAAGTTTTGAATATTTATTCTAAATAATCAAAAAGGGAGAAATTGATAGAAAAATTAAGTAAATTAATTTTTGAACCGGACATACATTATAAGTTTTGAATATTTATTCCAAATAATCAAAAAGGGAGAAATTGATAGAAAAATTAAGTAAAGTTAATTTTTGGAACCGGCCAGAAAAACTAAACAACTATTAACTTCTATGTGCAGGAACAGATTGAATTGCACAAACCGGCTGGAGCATCACAAACCGGCTAAAGAACACTTCAAAGAAATTCAGTTCCTAATGATCAAGTCAAGATCAAGTGGAACCAGTTTCAACATTCCCAAGGGACCGGCTAGCAAAGACAAGTCTACATTCCAGTCGGACCATAATGTGTAAGAATCAACCGGAAACTACAATCTGCAGAGATGACGTAATATGACGAAATAGACGTGTCTCGAAGAGATAAAAGAAGATAAGATCCGATCAGAAGTATGCGAGAAAAACAATGATGATTTATTGATCTGACTTCGACAGCCGGAAGGTGCATGCCTGACACGTGTTTGAATCTGCCAACCGACTACGTCATCTTTTACTTAGAAGTGCCTGCATGCTTGCCAAGTGTTGAGGAAGGTGAAACGTGCAAGCAACCTCTCTGCACCGGCGTGACTCTGAATTAACCAATCCCATGTTGAGAGAAGAAAGTAACCGTTGGAACGCTCTTCCCTATAAAAGGAAGACGAAGCGACCTCATTAATAACAAGATACGAACATCTTAGAGAGATAAAGAAATCTCACGCGCGACTCAAAATCGTTGTGTCGTTAACCGAAAGCTATTATTGTGTTGTGTTATTGTATTACATCAAGAGTGAGATGGTGTAACGGGCGAGTAGTGAGTTAAGGCTCGACCGGCTGTGTAACTGTTGTAACTTTGAAAGTTAGTGGAGATCCTTCTCATAATCTGAAAAGAAGGGGTGACGTAGGAGGGTTTGCTCCGAACATCCATAAAAAATCTTGTCTCGTGTCATTTCTCTTATTTCCGGCTTACTCACTCTAAAACCGAACTATCACTCACTTCAAACGAAACCGGAACATAATCTTAACCAAACCGGTCTATCCATCCTCTCTAACCGACTCCTCCTAAATACTCTCCAAACCGAATCGTATTCGTTGCTTTAGATTGAAACGGACATTTCCGTACTTGAACTCGGTTTAAGAGTCTGTGACAATCTGTGTAGTGTTGAGAGCGGTTATAGTCTCTAACCGGACTATCACCAAAGTGTGTTGTGTTGTTGTAAGCGGCTACCCTTTCGAAACCGGAACACCCCGGTCCTACAAGGGCATCCCCGATCCTAACAATGTTCAATGTGTATTGAACATCCCTAAAGGGGAATTAGAAGTGGCAGAGTGTTTAGGAATTCGTACGGACGACTAGGAGTACAAGGACAATCTCACGGCGTGGAGAAGGAGATGGGGATTCGAGAATAGTGGAGGTCCTTCTACATACAAAATGTCGGACAAAATTCTACAGAATACAGCCGGAGACAGTAACTTCAAGATGGACTTCGTGGTGTTTGTGGTATCCAGTTTTTTGTGGACATCCGAAAATCCACAGTGCAGGTATACCCAAACTACGTAGCAGTAATTCTGTAATTTCATTTCGAACTTAAATGATTTGAGGGACTCCTTTTTTATATACAGATTCAAAGTACTGAAATCCCTACATGATGTATCTAAAATTAAAGACTACAACTGGTGCAAGTTTACTTTAGACGGACTAGTTGACAGTGTTTATAAGTGGAAAGAAAAAAAGACATCATATTTCCATGGACCACTAACGTTCTTTTGGTGAGTGTAGAAATTTATTTGCTATAGGTTCTAGCTTCATAATTTTTCCTTTAGTTTAACGTAATATATATTTGTTTATGCTAATGTATCAGTTGTGCTACTTGGACCGGGTGGTTGAGTTCAAGGTAACAGTCAGATCTCAAGGAATTTTCCTATTTTGGGATGCGGGGACGAGAAGAAGATGTACGACAGGGTTGATTATGAGGCTGCCCAGGGGGGGTTTGGACATGGTAGGGTAGTTGCTCGCATAGCCATTCTGAATGAGCAACCACCGATTCAAGAAAATGTGGAGCCACCACTACCACAAGCTGGGGATGACATAACATCCAATCTTACTGAGTAGCCACCGATTCCACAAAATCTTGCATCATGTTTGAGGAAGGTTGCGGCCGCTGCAGAAGAATTGGCACAAGGGGCTAAATATTTAAATGAGATGCACCAGATTAACGCAATTGAACTTGTACAATCTGCCTTTGAGCCATTTTCCATAGTACTAAACTCCAATTCAATCCTGATGGAAGGCTTACAAAGGAGCTTGGACAAGACAAAGCATCAGCAACCAAGAGAAAAAGGCATTCCTCCCACAATAGGATCCAACAAGAACACCATAACCCCAAACACCCAAACCAACACCCAAGCCAAAGCCAACACCCTTCCTCCCAACACCCAAGACAACACCACTCCAACAGCCCAATCTAACAAGAACACCATTACCCCCACCACCCAAACCAACACCTAAGCCAAAGCCAACACCCTTCCTCCCAACACCCAATCCAACACCAAAACCACCACCAAAACCACCACCATCACTCCAATAGCCCAAGCCAACCAAAACACCATTCCTCCTAAAAAAGAAACCAACACCAAAACCACAACCACTCCAACCGCCCAAGCCAAAGCCAACACCATTCCTCCCAACACCCAAACCAACACCCAAGTCAACACCAAAATCATTCCTCCCAACACCCAAACCAACACCCAAGCCAAAGACAACACCATTCCTCCCAACACCCAAGACAACACCCAAACCACCATCACTCCAACAGCCCAAGCCAACCAAAACACCATTCCTCCCAAAACAAAAACCAACACCAAAACCACAACCACTCCAACCGCTCAAGCCAAAGCCAACACCATTCCTCCCAAAACAGAAACTAACACCAAAACCATTCCTCCCACAACCCAAGCCTTGCCTCCTACCCAAATTATTCAACAAACAGAAGAAGATGGACCATCAAAGGCCTTAAATGTCTGCAGAAAAGTCCCCCGAAATTTGAAAATGGATTGGTTAACCGAGGTCATCAACACCGAAACCAACAACAACTTCCTTTCATTGGCGATAGTAAAAATTGAAGAAGAATGCATCTCTAGTCTACCATCGCCACGTCAACCTGCCTCGTCTTGTCCAAAATGAAATTGAATGAATGACTTGAAGGATTGGAATTGCCTCCAGTATTGAAAACCCCATATTACAGTAAAATGTTTAGGGATGTCAAAGAAATGACAAACATTCAGAAGATATTTGTGGGTTTCATATTTGCTACAGGACTTGAAAAATGGTAATGTTTCCTGGACATTCTTACTTATTCCTAAAAAATATACTTTGTACCCCATTCTGAAACATGTTTTTCTAATTTTATGTAGTGAAATGTTATTTTTGGGTGATAGACTAAGTCTACACGTGACGCGCGGGGACATGCTTACAATGGCTGATCAAACCTGGGTAGACAGTATGATTATTGACATTTGGTCGTACATGTTGAACGACCTTTATAGGAGAAATATAAAACGTCGTTACAATAAGATTTTCTACACAACCGCGTTCACCGTAAGTTGTACTAGCACTATTGTTTATCAATTATGTTATTCGTGTGACACTAACGACTATGCTGTAAACAGATTTTTCGTGCAAGAGGGATAACTTCGAAAAAAGAATTCGATGAGAGGTTCTATCGTGAAGGTTGGGCTTTCAACATTTCGAAAAGGGACCTCTTGGATGTGGACCTCGTAAGTACATCTCTCGCTGTGATATCTTATAATAGCATGTACACCTCTATGCAATCTTATTTGTTTTAATTCTATTCACAAATGTTTTTCCCAATCATTGATGACTCCCATTTCTATTTGGTTTGCTATAACTTCATACAAAACGAAATTCAAGTAATTGACAACAGAGAGTCACCTATGCAATCTCCCTTCGAGAGAAGATATAAGAATGTCCAAATCTTGGTATGACACTAACATTTGATTTTCAACTAGTTCAATGATTGAATTACTGTTAGCACTAAATTACATTACATCATGTTGTTTGTAATTATGTATCAGTATGATTACATTCAACGGTTTATGAACGACGTAGACCCCGTTCTTGCTAAAAAGTATGGAGGTTTGGAAAAGACATGTTTGAAATTGTCATGGCAGGATTCCAAGAATAACACTAACTGCAGCATTTTTTGCATGAGACACATGGAGACGTATGAAGGTCAGATGAAGGGTTGGAAAAGTGGCTTCGCCGTTAAAAGAAATGTGCACGCACAAATAAAGACCTTGAGGATGATATATTGTTGGCGTGTCATTGGATCGGAGCTCAACAGAGTCATGAACAAGGTCTACGATTCCTGCAGTAAATGGATTAGTTAATGAATTTGGAAATGTATACAGATTGTGTAATTAAAGTTTTCAAATAATTTTAGTTGACATTTGTACAATAATGAAGATGCATACAAATTGTGTAATTAAACGTTTCATATAATTTTAATTGACATTTGTACAATAATGAAGATGTTGTGTAATTAAAATTTTCAAATAATTTTACTTCACATTTTTACAATAATGAAGATGTATATACAGATTGTTTTTAATGAAATTTGATTTTTGTAAATTAATTTGTTATCAATACTGTGACATTCATGTTAAAATATTTTCAGATAAATTTAATGTAAGGAGTCGAATTGGAGCGAAGAATTCTTCGCTTCATGTTATTTTAAACCTGGCAATCACGTAAAACCCCCACACCACCCATGAAAAACCGGTTACCTATCATGTAATTACACTTACTCTAACATGTAAATACCAAAATTTGCAAAAATATAATACTTGTTTATTTATGTATTAAATAAATTAAATAATTGAAAGAAACATGAAGCGCATAAATATTCGCTTCAAATACTTTTTTTTATTTTATAAATTTTGATGAAATTTTAATGTAAGAAATCGAATTGGAGCGAAGAATTCTTCGATTCAATTACTTGTTTTTATTTTTAAAATTTTATATGAAAACTTTTAATTAAGAGTAGTCGAATTGGAGCGAAGAGTTCTTCGCTTCATGTTAATTTAAGCATCGCGTTCATGTAAAACCCCCACCTCACCCATGAAAAGTCGGGTTACCTGACATGTAATTACACTTACTCTAACATGTAAATACCAAAATTTGCAAAAATATAATACTTGTTTATTTATGTATTAAATAAATAGATTAATTGAAAGAAATATGAAGCGCATAAATATTCGCTTCAAATACTTTTATTTTTTTTTATAAATTTTGATGAAATTTTAATGTAAGGAGTCGAATTGGAGCGAAGAATTCTTCGATTCAATTACTTGTTTTTATTTTTACAATTTTATATGAAAACTTTTAATTAAGAGTAGTCGAATTGGAGCGAAGAGTTCTTCGCTTCATGTTAATTTAAACCTCGCGTAATGTAAAACTCCCACCTCACCCATGAAAAGCCGGATTACCTGACATGTAATTACACTTACTCTAACATGTAAATACCAAACTTTACAAAAATAAATATTTATTAAAAGAAACATGACGCGAATAAATATTCGCTTCAAATACTTGTTTTTTTTGTAGCGAATAATTATTCGCTTAAATTTTAGGTTTTTATTTTTAAATTTTTAATGAAAATTATAATTAAGAGGAGTCAACTTGGAGCGAATAATTATTCGCTTCATTTATATGTTTTTATTTTTAGAAGGAAATTAATGTTTTCATTCATTCGGTATTACATAAAACATCCCATGCATTCTACCTTCTTCATGGTTTCAAATCAAATATACATACAAATACATATCAGATTTCACATGAAACTGGAATTCGATAGTTGAGATGACAAAAGAACAGTGAACGGAGTATCGACGTCCATGTTGAAACTTTCGTCCCATTGTTGAGGAGTTGAGAACTGAGGAGTTGTCGTTGGCATTGCATTTGATGGCTGGAACGGTATATCAATTTAAAAGTCTGTTAATAAATGAAGAGAAATAACCCAATTATTATTAAAGAAGTTAAGTCAGCAAATTCATAACGGATTCTGTCATTCGCTTGTTATTCTTGTTGATTTTCTTTTTCTTAAGTTCTTCTATAGTCCACCTTTCCTTCTCTTACCAGACTTTGTTGGCTTCTTAGTTTTGATTCCTTTCGCTTGAACATGGGCACCCTCGGCAGAACATGATACACCAGTTGGTGGAGTTTGAATATTTATACTCTCTTGTAATTTTTTATCCACAAACTTACACTAGCTAAGCATAATTTCTTTGACATGCTTATACGTGTCATCTCTTTCGGCTGCCTTTGTAAATAAATGCATGGAAAAGCCACACAAATCTCTGTATCTTAGGTTATGAAACTCATACGGATCAACATTACTATTGTCCACGATTGGATCAGATCCAAATAATCCATCTTTTGTTGTTCTTGTCCACCTCTTCAATATCAACGCAGGAGGAATCTTCAACACGTCAATCGTCGTGAAAATCTTTAGGATGTGAGCACACAAAATCCCGCCAAATTCAAATTTACAGTAGATACACTCGATATTCTTATCATCATTCTTATGAACTGTAACTGTATGAGAGCATCTCCTAGTGTGGGGGGTTACCTTATATTTTCTGTGTGTGTCGACATCCTCTAACATTTCTACACCACAATCATGCGACATAAACCATTGTTGTTCAAAGCACTTAAATACCTCTAGAGTGTAAGCTTTGCAGGCATCCTTTAAGATCAAAACTGGATAGTTCAGACTTGGTTGGCTGGTAATTAATTTGAAATCATCCTTCAACACATCATATCTTCTTTCATCGATTAGTCTTTCAAAGTGTTTGAAAAATTCTAAAAACTTGTGTTTGTAGGAGCAATACCTTTTCAACACACTGTTCATACTCTCACTTCTCTATGTTGTCGTCATATTAGCACAAAACATATGTCGTCCATACACTAATGCCCACTTTCGCCTAATGCAAAATATACGTTTCAACTAGTCGTTGTTTTCAAGCCCGTAGTTTGTCAACATTTGATTCCAAGCTTCAACAAACTCTATCTCTTCTTCAAAATCATATATACATGAAGAAAAATCCTTCGAAAATTCTATGAAATTATGGAATACGGAGCTTAGATGTATGGCTGCATTTTGAAATATGTGCCAAATACATAGACGATGATTTGTTTCAGGCCATGTAGACGCCAAGGCCTTAACCATGGCCGCGTATTGATCTGTAAGAATGGTTTTTGGTTTTTTCCCACGCATAGCTTTGGTGAAAGTATCAAACAACCATTCAAAAGTCATTGCAGTTTCATCGTATAATAGAGCTGCACCAAAAATAATTGATTGTTTTTGATGATTCACACCTACAAAAAGCGCAACTGGATGACCTTCCTTATTCATCTTGCAGGTCGTGTCAAAACTGACAACGTCTCCAAAGTATGAATAATCAGACCGCATGTTGGAATCACACCAAAAAATATTCGTTATCAAATCGTTTGCATCAAGTTGAAAAGCATTATAAAAACCTGGATGATTTGATTGTTTTTTCTGCAAATACTCTAATACACCCCCTGTATCCCCAAAATTACAGTCTCTGGTTCTTTTCATTCCCAAGTAATTTTTGTAATCCTCAGGAAGAAAACCAAGATTCTTCCATCCACCGATTTGTTTAGACATTAGAGCATGGGATGCCTTAGGAGGAATTTTTACGTGAGTGGCAATCTCAATATGTAAGCCTGCAATTGCAGAAATATTCCTATGGCATCTATACAGGTGAGTTTTCTTTGGACATGGAAGAGGATGACAATGCTCACTAATAAAATTTACCACTTAGAACTTTCCATTTTCTGCCCTCTTTATCCTCAATTTCGCTTCACAACCGAACCTCGTCAAAGAACGGCTACGTCTCACATAGACATCCCGTTTGTCTTTTTCCCGTTCACCCTGTGCACTACAACAAAAAACTCTATCCAGTATTTTACCACCGTTGTCAACATGTTTTGAACTGCGTCTTATACCAAATCCTATTAGTTTAGCGTATGCTAAATAGAATTCATAGCCTTCTTCTTCACTCTCAAATTCCCGACCTAAATGTGGAATTAAGTTGGCTTCGATGTCCTCCAAAGGTTGGCCGTTTTTATCGAAATTCAATTGACGACGACAACTAGCAGATTCGCTGTTAAATTTTAGAACACGTAGAAAATAAATCTTCATCTCACCAAAACTTATAGATGATTGTAAAATGAATGAAATATAAGCGAAGAGCGCTTCACTTCACTATTATTCACAGTAATCCAATAAGCGAAGAGAGCTTCGCTTCACAAGATATTATCAACAATCCTATAAGTGAAGAGCTTTTCGCTTAAATATGAACGAAAACATCTTATAGTATTAGAGAAGTTAAACAAAAGAACTATTCCTTAAATCATTAATATCATTCTCGTTCATATCATTCTCGTTCATGTGTATTCCTTCCTGATAATCAACAAGAACAGAACATTTCATGTCAAGTATTCAAAAAACATAAAAAACGTTGTGAATAAAAGTAGAGAAGGAAGATGACATTCAAAAACGTACCATTTTAATTTAGGAAAATGGATTGATATTATAATGAACTATAACTCCGGCGAAGGAAAGGTCGATGGTAGACCATGGAGTATAACTCCGGCGAAGAAATGGTCGACTGCTTCTTAGACAGGTGAGAGAGAAAATAGTACAAATCTAGCAGCATGGCTGCATGGCAGCATTTAATGAAAAGGTGGTGTTAGGTGGCGGTGAGGTGACTTGATAAAAAATATATTTGATTTTAATAATTAAATGAATAACATTATTATGAATTAATATTAATCAATCAAGCGCTTCATCAGAAAGCGAAGATTGCTTCACAATATTTTTTGACAATTGAAAAACATATAAAAATTTATCACATTTAAGTGAGATTTGTAAATACACAAGGGGCGCTTATTACATAGATTGCTATGTATTAATAAATTAATACAAATTTATACTTTACTTTACTTTAAGTTATACATTATTTCATGTTTAAAGGTTTCGTTTATGATAATTTTTCTGTTAAAAAAAATACAATACTAAGAACAAAAAAGCGAAATTTGAAATCACAAATAACATTAACAAATTCAAGAATGCCAAATATTCAAATATTCAGTAACAAATTCAACCAACACATGTCTATGTAAACAAAGGCTGCAAATCACAAGCATCAATGGATTTAAGCAAGCTTGTGTGAGGAACACCAAATACATCCAAATATGTCGTCAAAGGATTCACTACCTCAAATACCCAAACCAGTTCATTAACATCGTGCCGAGACTCGTCGTATACAACTATAGTTTTGTCGTCCTCGGGCTCAACAAATGATTTCTCCATTTCTTTAGTCGTACCTCCTCCAGCAATTATAAACCCCATCAGATCCTGTTTGTAAGCCGGGATGAATTCTCCTGCAAACATAAAGGTGTAACTGTCGAACAGTTTCGGCAGCTGAAATAAAATACAAAACATTTTCAGTTATCAGGGAGAATTCAAGATATGAAGGAGGAGGAATCATTCAAAACTTACATTGTTCAAATACTGCATTCTGCCAGCTCTTGGACCGCCCACAGTCCCATTATTATCTCGCTGCACCTCGTACGGTTCCTCATCAACGTAACATTTTGATCTCATTGATGATTTTATCCCTGTACAAAAGCAATTGGTATTTTTAGTTTTATATATGTGAAAATGAATATTGTGTTTACAGTTAAGAATTAAGAATAACAGAGTCTCACAATCAATGGTAAGGACCCAACTCCCGTTCAATATTGCCTTCAATACTTTGATAGTTCGACCACATCCACCATTAACATCGGTGGATGCTATGACGTGGGTTACATCGTCTCGCCATCTCATTGTCACCGTGGCACCACATGTGTTAGCATATTGTTGCATCAAATGTTGTGTAAGAACAATAATAAATATTTCAGATAAACATGATGAAAACTTACACAATATGAAAAAAAAGGATATATGTCAAGAATAGTACTATATCTTCAATTGTTAATTGATTTGGGCATAAAATCCAGTCTTTGCCAAAGTTTTGGACGGATGCATTTTCGGTTGCCTTCACATGCATGAAAAAAAAGTCTTTGTGAGTATTTACTAGAGTTTCGTGGAAATAATATACAAAACCCTAACACTATGTACGTTTTCCTAAATACGATGGATTTTCATTGAACGTGTCATTTTGAGAGTAGGGTTTCCTGAAGATTAACGAGACAACGACATCCCATAACATAATCTAGGGTTTAGTGGTTTCATAATCCTAAATATGAAAAGTTTACTATTTAGGTGTACGTACCATTGTGGAGACGTGAAGATGTTGCTTCTGGTCTGGTCGACGGGGAGTCGGATGCGAATCGCCGTGAAAGGAGGCAGGCTTGAAGAGAGAGAGATGAATCAGGCGGAAATGATTATAAAATAATCATATTAGGGTGTATATATATTCATGGAACCTGGGCGAACAAGTCTTCTCTCTAAAAGCGACTATTCATTCCATTTCACATGACACCTGGACCAGGGGCGAATAAGTATTCTCTCGAAAAGCGACTATTCATTCCATTTTACATGGCACCTGGTCTAGGCGAACAAATCTTCTCTCACAAAGCGTCTATTCATTCCATTGAACCTGGACGAAGGGGTATTCGCTATAAAAATGAATTAATTGAAACGAATATTTCTTCGCTTTAAATCGTCTCCCCGTAAATAAAAATTTAATAAAAAAATAAAAAAATAAGAATGAAGTAATTTGAGCGAAGATTTCTTCGCTGCATGTCATTTTTAATAAATTGAATTAATATTTAATAAATGGAAATATAAAATTCATGTTAATTTTGGTCTTTACATACAAGGGTAAGTGTATTTCCATGACAGGCAAACGGTCTTCTCATGGGTGGGTTAGGGGGTTTACATGAAGGTCATGTTAAAAATAATAGAAGCGAATAAATCTTCATTTTAAATCGTCTTCTCGTAAATAAAAATTTAATAAAAAATAAAAAATAAGAATGAAGTAATTTGAGCGAAGATTTCTTCGTTGCATGTCATTTTTAATAAATTAAATTAATATTTAATAAATGGAAATATTAAATTCATGTTAATTTTGGTCTTTACATACAAGGGTAAGTGTATTTCCATGACATGCAAACGGTCTTCTCATGGGTGGGTTGGGGGGTTTACATGAAGGTCAGTTAAAAATAATTGAAGCGAATAAGTTTTCGCTTTAAATCGTCTCCCCGTAAATAAAAATTTAATAAAAAAATTAAAAATATGAATGAAGTAATTTGAGCGAAGATTTCTTCGCTGCATGTCATTTTTAATAAATTGAATTAATATTTAATAAATGGAAATATAAAATTCAAGTTAATTTTGGTCTTTACATACAATGGTAAGTGTACTTCCATGACAGGCAAACGGTATTCTCATGGGTGTGTTTGGGGGTTTACATGAAAGACAGGGATCCTTGGCGGGGAAATCTTCGCTCCCTTCGCTTCTCACCCTTCCTTCTCACATGGCGCCCGGAGAGAAGTGATCTTCGCTGGAGCATATGAATAATATATTAATTTTGTACGTTAACTGGCCATTCCGTTAACGGCGTCTGGGGTGAACCCGGAATGAAACCCGGATTCCGGATTCTCCCTCCCCCCTCTGCTACCCAGATTAATTTATCAATATAATAATAATACTGCAATTTGATTGGTCTGTAACAGGGAGAACACGTGAATCGATAGCAGAAGATCCGAATTACCCTGCAGATCCATTTATCAAAATAGAAAGTGCTATAATAAAAGGAAATAAAAAAATTAATTTCACTAATGTTACAATAATAATTTTCCACCTCAATTTTTTCTTTAACTAATTTATTTATTTTCTTTAACTAATTTACTTATTTTATTTTATTCCCACACTAACCTAGTTATGTTTAAATTCAGTTTATTTGTTTATTTATTTTAATTTTAACTCTTATTCATTATTAAATATATCCTAATTTTAATCATTTATAATATGTATATATATGTATATTTAAATTATTATTTTTTTTAAAATTTAATTATTGATATTTTAATATATTCATTTAAATTATTATTTTTATAAATTTAATTTATATTTTAAAATATCTATTTAAATTATTAATTTTTTTTTATAAATTTGATATATTTTAATATTACTATTTATTAATATTTTCATAAATTTAATTATTTACATTATATATATATATATATATATATATTTACATATTTAAATTATTATTTTTTATTTATTTTTATAAAAAAGAATTACAAAACATTATAAAAAAAATATAATTTTACCAAAGACATCAAAATTAAAACATTATATTTTGTTGTTAATATAATAAATATTCACTTAGTCATTTTCATAAATACTTACTAAATATTTTTTATTATAAATATTCTAGTCTAATTTTTATTTTATCATGTTCCATTTTCACAAAAAAAATACTTTATTATGGTAGTTTAGTCTAATTTTTTTATTTAAATTTGATAGTAATCGAAGCTAATGAATGAATATTTATTATTATATAAAAAATAATTTAATGTGTAAATATATATATATATAATATAAATAATTAAATTTATAAAATTAATAATTTTAATATTAATTTTAAAATTTATATAATAAATTTTTATAATAATAATTTGAGTAGATATATTAAAATATAAATAATAAAATTTATAAAAATAATTATTTAAATAGATATATTAAAATATAAATAATTAAATTTATAAAAATAATAATTGAAATTGATATATTAAAATAATTAATTTTATAAAAGTAATAATTCAAATATATATAATATAAATTATTAAATTCAGGATATATTTAATAATGAGTTATGATAATTAAACATTAAAATAAATAAAAAAAATTTACAAAAATTAAGTTTGATCGTGAACTAGAATATAATGAATAAAGTAAATTTAGAAAATGAATTTGAAACATGGTCAATATAAGACAATGACCAGACAAAGGGTTCGGACCGAAGTTTATTCTTTGCCGAAAGCCATACCTTATCTGCATTATGTTTTGTTATTTTGTTTGCATTGTGTTTTAATACCTGAAGATGTGTACCCTGAAATCGGTATCATTGATTGAGACAACGCAAGCTTTAAATACCGAAATTGTTCTAGAATTCGATTATGTAGGTTATGTGGTTGGTTTCAAGATTTTGCTTCTAGCATGTATTTGAGCATAGTGTACAAGCCTTATGTAGGGATTATCAATCAAAAGAAAGGAACACAAATGCATCTGTTCTGAAATCATTATTTTGTTTTGTTTGAAACTAAGTTTGTTATGCTTGAAAATTCTGATTGGTATATAGAATTTGTTTCTTAATGTGTTTTATATAGATATATGTGCTTGAATTAGTGTTAGGGACCTGTATTGGTAGTGTATATGAGTTTATAGCTGTGCAGTTTTATTCTTGGATATCACGTTTGTTTGCTATTCTTTTAGGAATGTTACACATTTCAAATGTGTTTTAAGAAAATTAGTATAACCAAAAATAATCTCAGTTCATTCTGTTTGAAAAATCACAATTCAGCTGGATGGAGAACTTTTAGTTGGTATGTTTATAGTGGTTGTGATTTTTGAAAAAAGATGTGTCGTGTGATTCGATTTTGGAGTATGTTAGTCACCTTGCTCCTTGGACCACTATGTCAATGCTATTTATTGTTTAACGAATATCACGGCTAACATTCATCCACTCTACTGTCCTAAACCCTAAAAGTATATTCACCCTAAGATATAGGGTTCGACTCCGTTAGGCAGCAAGTTTTGCGTTTAGTTATATGATTAAGTGTGTTTACGGGTTACATACTTAATCCGTTAATCCTTTTATCCCTCTTTTAACCTAGCGGCAATAAGAGGTGGATACTAACCCTAAGTTACTAGGTTCGAGCCCGTCAGGCGGCAAGTTCTGCATATGCTTAAATGGTTAAGTATGTTTGCGGGCTACATACTTAATTCGTTGTCCCATTTTAATCCCCTCTTCTAGACTAACGGCAAAAAGAGGTGGATTTATCACCCGGTTTTGGGTTCGAGCCCGTCAGGCGACAAGTTTTGTGCCTAGTTAAATGATTAAGTGTGTTTGTTGGCTACATGTTCAATCCGTTGTCCCATTTTCAAGCCTAGCAACAATTAGATGTGGATATTAACCATAAATCCTAGGTTCGAGCCCGTTAGGCGGAAAGTTCTACGTTTAGTTAATGGTTAAGTATTACGGGCTATTTAATCTGGTGTCCCATTTTTAATCCCCTCTTCTAGCCTAGCGGCAATAAGAGGTGGATACTAACCCTAACTTCCTACGTTCGAGCCCGTCAGACGGCAAGTTCTGCGCCTAGATAAATGGTTAAGTGTGTTTGCGGACTACATACTTAATCCGTTGTCCCATTTTTGCAATAATAAGTGGATACTAACCCTAAAATCCTACGTTCGAGCCCGTCCGACGGCATGTTCTGCGTCTGGTTAATTGGTTAAGTGAGTTTGCGGGCTACAAACTTAATCTGTTGTCCCATTTTTTTTATCCCCTCTTCTTGCCTAGCGACAATAAGAGGTGAATACTAACCCTAAGTTCCTGGGTTCAAGCCAATCAGACGACAAGTTATACGCCTGATTAAATGGTTAAGTGTGTTTGCGGGGCTACATACTTTATCCGTTGTCCCATTTTTATCACCTCTTTTAGCCTAGCGGCAATAAGAGGTGGATACTAACCCTAAGTTCTTGGGTTCGAGCCTGTCAGGCGGAAAGTTCTGCGCCTGGTTAAATGGTGAAGTGTATTTGTGGGCTACTTATTTAATCCGTTGTCTCATATTAATCCTCTCTTATAGCTTAGCATCAACAAGAGGTGGATACTAAGCCTAAGGTCCTAGGTTCGAGCCCGTCAGACGGCAAGTTATGCTCTTTGTTAAATGGTTTAGTGTGTTTGTGGGTTATATACATAATATGTTGTCTCATTTTTCATCTCCTCTTCTAGCTTAGCGACAATAAGAGGTGGATACTAACCCTAAATTTCTGGGTTCGAGCTCGTCATTCGACAAGTTCTACGCTTGGTTAATTGGTTAGGTGTGTTTACGAGCTACATACTTAATTTGTTGTCCCATTTCATCCACTCTTTTATCCTATTTGCAATAACAGGTGGATACTAACCCTAAGTTTCAGGGTTCGAGCCCGTCAGACATAAAGTCTTTCATGACAACTCGTTTAGTGAAATTCACATCCTTAGTGGATTAAATTATTTTTATCGTAATTTCCAACGATAAAAATTATCGTATAAAGACATGTAATGAAATAAGAATGTTCATTGTCTTTATTATCTACACAATTGTCACATTTATTGACTTTTTTAAAACATGGTTATAAGTTAAACAAAACTTTACAAGCCAACTTTTCTTTATTATTTTTTTTTCATAAATATATTTTGAAGATATTTGTTTTTCAGATTTGTATGAAAATAATATTAAAGACAAAATGTGTATCTTGAATTTAAACTCTCAAAAAATTAAATTGAGCACAAACTAAGCAAATATAAATAAAATATTTTCTGGTTATGTTAAGTTGCGCAACTTTATCTTTTGTAGAGAATAAATTTCTCTAACAATAAATCAACTTTTTATTTATCATAATATACAAAATAATACTTTGTGTTATTATCAATAAAATATTTTCCCCACATTCGTGTTGGTACCTTTTAAAACACACATCTATATTAATTAAGTCCAAAGTTTTTTTTATAATCAAGAGATTGTCACACAATTCTTGTGTTATACTTATCATTAAGTTAATAAAATAACTATTATTGTAAATATTTAATTAAATAAATTATTCATATATAATTTCTATATAAGAGATTAGAATACTTATTCATATATAAACTGTTCTTCAGAGAATATAAGGAACTATAACGTTGAATCAATGAAAATATTCATTTCAACATATTATTTCTATAAAATAAATTAGAATATTCAATCAAATAAATATTCATCATCATGTCACATTATTTCTACAAAAGAAATCATAATGTTTCAAATATTTTTGGCCGAAGTCGTTTGAACATTTATTTTCGGTTGCACATTTGCATCCGATTATGTTGGCACATACGCTGCATCATTTCTCAAATCAATTAAGATTTTTCATTGTAAGAAAAAATCAAACAAAGTATTATTATTGATCTAGACCCAAGTATGTCCTCTTTATTAATGTCGCGTAATTATGAGTCTTCTTTTTGGCTCTTCATATCCAAGCTACACAATTCTTCAACTTCTTGGTCTACAGTTTACCACTATTATGACCTTCTGTTCCCTTTAATTAGAAGAATTTATTAATTTCCTTTGACTCAACTATGTCAACAAACAAATTTATACAAATTTAAAAATGATATCTTAATACAATTAAAAAATTCTTCGCGCTATGTCCTTTGTGCCCACTTAAGGACGTTTTTAAAAAATTCTTCTAAAATAAACAAATTCTAGCTTTTGTAAATCAATTATAATATTTATTACCTTTAATTAGTAGTCCAAGGGTCCTAAGCAAGGATGGACTTTAAATAATTGTACAAAATTATTTAAAAGGATGTGTACTTGTTGCGCTGGCATTTAGATTTAACAAAACATGAAAATATGAGAGGAGATTATTAGAATTTAAAAATAAATCTCAAACATGACCTTATCCAAAATATTGGTTTAGCAAACATCCCAAAAATATAAAAATATATCATTTTTTGACCTTTTGCGATTATTTAAAAATGAGTTCGGGTCCCAAAATTACAAAAATAATTTTGGATTTTGAAAATTAGAACTAAATAGGCCTTATGACTTGAGTTCTATAGTCTAGGTTAAGTTTGATCAATCTAGGCTCAGTTGGGTTCGGTCAAGATTGGGTGATTCGGACCAGGGCTCGGTCGCATGAGTCAAATGACCAAAGAGCTTGGTCCTGGGATCGGGAGGCTCGGTCCCAAACTCAAGCGGCTCGGTCCCAAGTCAAGTCTACCGGTTTAGGTCCTCAGTCCTAGGGTTAGGTAGCTATCAGTCCTAGGTCTAGTGTTAGGGTTAGTTTTATCTGTCCTAGGTCTAGGAGGTTCGATCCAAATAATCGGTCATAGTTCTAGGAAGCTCGGTCCTAATCATCGGTCCTAGGTCTAGGAAGCCCGGTCCTAATCATTTTTCCTAGGCAAAAGGTTCTCAATCTTAAGGTGAAAATAAGGCTCGTTCCTAGGTTAAACAAATCGGTCCTATGCTAAGGGGAGGACTCAGTCCTATGTAAAAACAAACATGGTCAGGCTCCACGACACTATGCTTAAACCATCGGCTGCGGTCCTCAGTCGGAGCTGAAGAACACCGGTCCTAGTCCTCAATCGGAGCTGAAGAACACCGGTTCTGGTCTTCGGTCAGACCTGAAGAACAATAGTCGGACTTCTAGGTTGCTGGCTAAGTCCCTCGGTCGAACCCCTTGGTCGCCGACTAAGGTCCTCGGTTGGTTGTAGGACTGAGATTTTTTTGATTTGGACAAAATTTTAGAAAACTATAACTTTTAATTCAGATTGTGAAATCATGATCTGTAAGCTATAATTAGTTCATATAATCATGAAGAACAAAAAACCCTTATATAAATCATGAATTCAAGATTATTAAAAAGATCAATTTCAAATAACATTTTTAGGTCATTTCAATGTCTGATTTTTATTCCATTATCTTTGAAACGATGAATATAGTTGAACTTAACCAAACATTAAAACAATTTTTGAAGATTGATTTAAATCTAAAAAATTTCAAAAACACAATTTGATAAAAAAAAAATGTTTAAATCGATGGATCAATTTCTTGGAATTCATCCTAACATGTTAATAAACATGTATAACAACTAGTTGAATCAAAAAATCCGAAATAAAAACAAGAACACAAAACTTTTAAAAATCCAATTTTGAGCTTTATTTTTTAATTTTTTTATCAAACTTGATCAAAGTATGATTACATTTGTTTGGAAACCATTCAAACATATTAACAAACAAGCATAACAACTAACTGAATCAAAAAACCGAATTAAACTTAAGAACACGAGATTTAAAAAAATCCAGTTTTCAAAATTTAACTTTCAAATTTTTCGATTCATGTTGATTTGATTGATTCTCTTTCAATAGAAAGTTCAGACATGATATAAATGATGATTCCAAACATAGAAATCAAATAATCAAGGCTTTGAACATATCAAACAAGAAAATTTGAAAACATTCAAAAACTTTCAATGAAAAACTGTAATACAAGGCTTCTAGATTCATACCAACAACTGGAAAACACTCCTTTGATGTATTGGAGGCTATCTGGAAACCTGGATCGAAGATGGGATCGCCGGAGGAATTTTATAGAAAAACAGTTCTTGGTCGGAATCTTCAAACTTTGATTGAGTGTGTATTGTGGTGTAATTATTTGATGATCTTCTTTACAAAGAATAAGGGAGTATTTATACTGCCCTAAGGTCGGTCGGGGAGAGATAATTCAAGACGAATATGACCTCGACGAACATATCTTTAATTTTATCCAGTTCACTGGCAACCTTATCCATGGTGGAATAAGTCTTATGGATAAGGAAGAAGTGTAGGCGTCAATGAGAGGAGCACGTGGGCAAAAAAATCAACGGATTTGATTGCTTGTGGAGGAAGCTAGAGCTTTAAGAAGATAGCGCACCGATGAGTTGCTATTCCGGCGAGGTCATGAGTTTAACGAAGATGACGAAGGAAACGACGTTGTTTTGATTGAAATAACACTATGTTCCTTTGAAGTTTAGGTCGCAGTCAACTCGATTGACTAACGGGGTTACTCTATCCCGTTAGTTGATCGGGTGTGGCCGGTTGTGCGTTTGATCCATCATAGCGGGGGTCTGGTGCGTTCTGGGTTGTTTGATGAGATATGGGCACTCATTTGATGGTCTAGGATCATGTTGCAACGTTTTAATAAAAACCCTACTACACAAGATCAACCGATTTTATTTTTATTTAAAGGGTGTATTAAAAACGATTTTTATTCCTTTTAAATTCATTTCTTCACCAAACATTTCACAAAAAATATTTATGGAATAATAATAAAAATTATGACCATATTTTATTTTTTGGTATTTTTTGTATTGTTTTGTGTTTTATTTATTTGGTTTAAGTCAAGAATTAAACATAAATCACGATTAAATCACAATTAAATATTTTCACCATCTTCTTTAGTTTAATTTGGGTAAAATAAATACAATATTTTATCCTCAAATTATTTTTGGAATTTTGAATAATTTTCTTAATTAGGGTTTAATTATCACAATATTTAACCCTTAATTAGTTTTTTTTATTTCTTATTTGGGTTAATTTTGAATATAAAAATCCAAAATATTATTTTAATATTATTAAAAATAATAATATTATTTGAAAATAGGGTAAGTCAAATTTCCATGCTTATAAAATACCCCTCTCGAACCTAGTTTAAATAAAACAAACTTAGCTTTTAGAAAACTAAAAATTTACACCCTAACCTACAGTAAGGTAAAAGGATAAAATATGGAAGGCACTAGATGCTAGTGAGGAGTCATAACAATGACTCATAGAGGGGGAAATCACGTGATCTTTCTTTTCATGTTGTCTTCTACCGGGGATAGACTACCATAATAGTTTTATCATGTGTTGGGAAGAAGATAGGGTGCTGCTGGGGATAAATCATGGTAATGGATCATTCTTTTTTTTTTTGAATCTTGATGAGGATAGACTATTACAATTGTCTTACCGTGCTGAGGAGTAAGCAAGACTCTGACTGGGATGGATTATCATAATAATCCTGTCATAACAATGACTGATGGTGCCTATCAACAGATTGGGCTCACATGGGAAGTGAAAAGAACTCTTTGTGGGGAAGGGTCTCATGCTAGTAAGACTACCTATCAAGATATATGACTCTCTTGAGGAATTATCTCATGGGAATAAAATCCCACATGGATAGAGATAAAATTCTCGGCGATAGTGATAATAATCATACCATGTCCATAAAAAGATGAAATCCACTACTAGAGATTACTCATTATAATGACTCCCAAGGATGCCTGTAATGAGATAGGATATACTACAAGAGATGGTATCTATAACTAGGACTTTTCTGGGGAATAAAGAGAATTCTCTATTGAGGATGAAGGAAAATATTCTAGGTGATGTGACAACAATCACATTTGGTGGTGATAACAATCACTCCATGTGGGGAACATAACAACAATCGCTATATGGGGATGACAACAATCGTGATGCAGGATATATGTTATTACAATGACCTATAGATAAGACAAATGATAACAATCACTCTAGTGGGGACCAGTCATAACAATGACCTGTATGGATACTTATCTGGAGATAGGACTCACTTTGGTAGGGATGGGTGAAAACACTTACTCTCTGAGGGGATATGTTATAACAATAACCTGGTAATGCTTTTCTGTTAGGGATATGTTATAACAATAACCTGGTAATGCCTTTCTGTTGGGGATAATAACCTACATAGATACCTATCAGAATAGGGCTTTAGAGAGGTCTTGTATAAAATGACCTTCAGTTGATTGAAACATCCTACTTTAGCCAGGGATTGGTTTTTAGATGAGCCATTCTGATTAACGACTTACTTCTTATGGATTTGACAAAGTGTCCTTTGCAACTAGGTTAAAACCGTTGACTTGGTGGGGATTTTAGCCCTTAGAACTTTCCCATAGAGATTTTTCCTTCGGTTTTGCAAAGTGTCATTCAGAACTAGGTGAAACATCATTCATGCTTTCTTAAAGGAAACTTTGGTCTCGATGTGACAAAATGTCCTTCACAATTGAATTAAAACCGTCAACTTTTGGGGGATTTTTTCAGTTTCTAAGGAGGATTACACATAATCTTTCCCCTTTTGGTTTTACGAAGTGACCTTCACAACTAGGGAAAGGTCGACTAGTCGCTTTATCATCTTTTGTTACAAGGAAGGAATGCATGTTGTTTGTCATGCATTATGGCGCCTTATTCACTTAGGGGTGAGGAGCTTTGAAAAAAGCTTCATGGGGATGAACTATTCTCAATTCTTTTCCAAACAAGGTTTGAGAATAAAAGAAACCTTGATCCTACCCATGTGTCAGGGTAACTTGGATTTTTAACATGTTTGAGACTAATTTACGAGCATTTCTGTAATTTAGAAAATATTGTCTCGTGTTGAAAGATCCCAAGTTCCTTTTTTTCTTATGTCAAGATATGGATGATAAATTCAATCTCGTGCAGACGATTATCCAAATCATCAACTTAAGGGGAAGGTGACCATGAAAATAAGGTCATGTTCAATTATATTTTTGGTTGCTTTCACCATAGATTGCAATCTTTCGAAAGTTCGATTATTCGGGGTATAGTCAGAAAGTGAGTTTGAACTTTCCGATTAGGGAAATGTTCTCTTTTTTTTCCTTTTATTACTTCTATGTTATATTTAGGGGAACACTATGTTTTCCTCTTGCTATAGTCATTGGGATAGCCGTCGCTCGAGTGAGTATAAATAGTGATTTCAACACTTCAACCTATATAGGAGTGTTTTCTATTTTTTTTTGTTCCTGGGGCATATCGAGAGGAATCAATACGTTCTACTTTTACGATAGTCATCGGGACAGCCACCTGAGTGAGCATTAAAGATGACTTCACCACAACCTGTGGAGGATATTTTTTGAAGCCTTGAGTCTATCTCTCTCTATTTTTTTGTACAAAGGGGAATGAAACGTCCTTTCTCATATTGCGGCTTTGACTTGGATTTTTTTTTTGGGTGGGGGGGGGGGTTATTCTAGTTATTTTTCTCAAAAGCCTTCCCTAAGGGTTAATATTCTAGATAATCGTGTAGCACAAAAACATGTTTATTAAGGATATCCGTCGGTTGGAGTTTTATGGAAGCATAGGGACTTTTGTTTGTGATATCAACCATCGTTTAATTAATGGAGATCCCTTGACTTTTTCCTTATTTATATCCTAAAATTCTTATCACCCGTTAATGGAAAGAATTAAAGGTTCCCACTATACTAAGAACCTGAGGGGATAGAACTAGAAATAGATAATTTATGTTGACGTTTGAGTTTGAGCGTTTTGAGACCAGACCTGTATAAAGGCTTCCTACGTATCTTCCATTTTTCCTTGGTATACTCTTTTATTTTCTTTGGAAGAATCAGGTCTCATGCAGTTCTCCCTTGGTTCATGATGACGTAGTTATACAAAACTAGAAGTCGACTAGTCCACTCGAAGTTGAGGACTAGCTGAGGATTTTCTAACGTAGTAATACAATACTAGAGGTTGATTAGTCCACTTTGAGATGGGGACTAACTATTGGGGAATTTTAACATTGTCCTACAAGACTAGAGCTTCGATTAATCCACTCATGGCTGGTTATTAGCTCTAGGGAATGGCATAGTAATACAATACTATAGGTCGATTATTTCACTCTTAACTGGGGACTAAGTCTAGAAGGTATGGCATAACCGTACAACGTTAGAGGTCGATTAGTTAACTCTTTACTAGAACATAACTGCTGCGAATTATGGCATAGCTATATACCATTGGAGGTCGATTAGCCCATTCAAAGCTGAGGACTAAACTTGTCTGAATTCTTTTAAAGGTGGATTGGGAGTTGTGGTAATCATGCTAAGGCTGGATTGGAGCCGTGATAATCATGCTAAGGCTGGATTGGAGCCATGATAATCCTGCTAAGACTGGATTGGAGTCGTGATAATCCTGCTAAGACTGGATTGGAGTCGTGATAATCCTGCTAAGGCTAGATTGGATCCGTGATAATCTTTCTAAGGCTGGATTGAAGCTGTGATAATCATGTTGAGGCTAGATTGGAGCCGTGATTTTGCGCGAAATGATATTACACATAATATTATTTAGGGTGTCTAGATTGCTTAGAGCAATAAATTCTTTACCTTCAACCGTTGAAAGGCGAACCGCACCTCCATAGAGGATTTTCTTGATGAGGAAGGGACCTTCCCATCGTGATCGAAACTTGCCCCTAGGGTCTAACAGTTCTCGGGTTACCTTGAGAACCAGGTCACCTTCTTTTAGGCTTCTAGGCTTGACCTTTCTATTAAAGGTATCGACCATTCGTTTCTGGTAAGCTTGAGTTTTGCATAACGCATCCAACATGTGGTCTTCCATCAACATTAATTGGTTGTATTGAGACTGTACCCAATCTTTTTTAATGATGTGAGATTCCAAGAGGACCCTCAGTGTGGGGATTTCAATCTCGATAGGTTGTACGGAGTTCATACCGTAAACTATGAAATAGGGAGTTTCTTCTGTCGATGCTTGAACAGTCGTATGATATCCCCATAAGGCAAATGAACGTTTTCATGCCATCCCTTATATGTATTGTTCATCTTCTTGACGATCTTGGTCATATTCTTGTTTGCTACTTCGACCGTACCGTTAGTTTGGGGTCAATAGGGCGAGGATTTGTGATGTTCAATCTTGAACTCTTTGAGTAAAGATAAAACATTTCCATGAAAGTGTCTTCCATTTTCTAAGATAATAATGTGAGGCACTCCATACCGGGCAATGATATTGATGCGAATGAATTTTTCCACTTAGGTAGATTTGAGAATCTTATAAGATGTTGTTTTACACATTTAGAGAAATAGTCAATGGTTATGAGTATGAACTCATGTACATTGAAAGCATGGGGAATGACATAAATGCCCCATGTTGAAAAAGGCCATGATGATGTCATTAAATAAAATAAAAATACTGGAGTATGCTTTAGATTATCATAGATTTGACACTGGTGACAACCTTTCGCATAGCTGACATACTCTTGATCGATGTTTTTCCAGTAATATCCAAGACAGAGTATTTTCTTGGCAAGAGCTAGTCCATTCATGTGTTGACCACACACACCAGCATGTACTTCTTCTATGATCCGTCGTGCTTCGGGACCATCGACGCATATCATGTTTTGACCGTTAAAAGATCGTCTGTATAACTTGTTATCTATCCAAGCATAGTTGGTAGAATACTGGCGTATGGCTCTTCATTCCTTAACTCGAAAATGGGACATATAGTCTCCATACACGATGTAGTTGTGAAGAATATCGAACCATGGTTCAGTGGTCACTTGAACGGAGACTACCATTTCGACTTCGAAATCGGATTTCCGTTTCTCACATATTTTCAGTGGTTTGACTTTAATTCCAACATGAGTTTATGTTATAGCTGCTAACATAGCCAAAGCATCGGTAAAATGATTTTGGCTTCTCGTCGCATGTATAAAGACACGTGATCGAACTTGTTGATAAACTGAAGTAGGCATGTGTGATAAGATTTCCCGTTGTACTTGCCTTGTTTTGTTGACCTGGGATATAACTAGGTTAGATTCGCCAACCACGTCTAGTTTAGTTGCTCCTCTTTCGTATGCGATTTTGAGACCTGAGAGACATGCTTCATACTCAGTCTCATTGTTGGTGACAAAATACTCTAACGCAATAGAGATAGGATTTAGGTCCCTTGGGATCTATCAAGAGAATCCAATTCCATAGGCATGTTTGGACAAGCTTCGTCAAACATTAACTTCCATGTGCCTGAAGAAATAGATATTATGGTGTCATCAGGAAAGTCGAGTTTGAAAGAAGGCTTGTCCGTGATAGTTTGATTTACAAGGATGTCTGCAACAACGCTTCTTTTAACAAATTTCTAAATCATATATGCGATGTTGTATTCAAAGATCATCATCATCCATTTAGTGAGTCTATGCGACAGTAGCATTCGCTGGAATAGATAATGGATTGGATCAAGTTGGGATACCAGTTTGATATGGTGGACTTGCATATAATGTCTCAATCTTTTGGTGACCCATGTAAGTGCCCAACACATTTCTCGGGTGTCGAATAGTTCAATTTGTACCTAGTCATTCTCTGGCTCAGGTAGTTGACGGTGATCTCGAGTTTGTCCTCGTTTTCTTGAGCCAACAGGCTGCCCATAGCCGAATTTTTCACTACGAGATAGAGAATTAAAGGAATACTGGGCCTTGGAGGCATATAGATTGGTTGGGACATTAGATAGTCTTTGATTTTGTCAAATACTTGTTGTCAAGTTTCATCCCATTGGAATTTTTTTATCCTTTTTCAGTAGCTTGAAAAGAGGATCACAATTGAGAGTCAATTTGTAAATGAAACGATTGATAAACTGGATTTTTCCTTGGAAGCGTTAGACTTCTTGCTCAATTTGAGGCGCAGGCATAGCCGTAATGGCCTCGATTTTGAAGGGATCGATTTCTATTATGCGTTGGGTGATGAGAAATCCTAGCATTTTACCGGTACTGACTCCGAAAGCACACTTCTTTAGGTATAACCAAAGCCGATATTTTCGAATTCTTTGCAATAATTTTTCTAAGTTGGGAATATGACCTTGTCGATCCTTAGACTTTACGATAATGTCGTCAATATAGAGTTTCATCTCTTTTTGGATCATGGTGTGTAAAATCATAGTCATTGCTCATTGATTGGTAGCCCGATGTTTTTTAGACCGAAGGGCATGACCCTATAACATAGCGTGCCTACCTCCATGATGAAGGTGGTATTCACTTTGTCTTCTTCGGCGATCAGGATTTGGTTATATATTCTGAGAATCCATCCATGAAAGACAAAAGTTGATTGCTAGTATCATGATCGACTAGAATGTCGATATGGGGTAAAGGAAAGCTATCCTTAGAGCTGACATTGTTTAGATTGTGGTAGTCTACACACATGCACATCTTTCCGTCTTTCTTTAAGAAATGAACCATATTGGCTATCCATGTGGGGTAGTCCACAATTTCAATGAATTTTTCTTCCTATTGTTTCTGGACTTCTTCTTTAACCTTGACGACAACCTTAGTTTCATCCGTCTTAGCCTTTGTTTGACAAGTTTAGCCTTTAGATAGAAGGAAGTCTGATGTCGAATGATAACAGGATCCACTTCGGGCATATCCTTTTAAGACCAGGCGAACACGTCTTTATTGATCTTTAGCAATTCTATCATGTCATGACGTTCATCATCACTCAATCTTTGTCCATCAAAACAATTTGAGGATCATCGACCGTATTGATCTCAATTGTCATTTCGGTTGTGGACCAATTTTGTCCTCGTGTTTCAAGAAGTTTTTCATTTTGAAATTAAATTCATACTGGAATGAAACATCTTCATCATCTAACATATATTCGAAACTATACTCTAGAATTGTATTGGACGCTTTATTAAAAAATGATGAAGACATCCCATCAGGATTGTCTTTATAGGCTTCTTCATTTAATACAACATCATACACTATTTTACATTCGAAAAGGGGTGTGATGTTGTTATCATCACTCAAGTTGATTACAGAAGCTTTATAAGAGGATGGTAGGTTTGTGGAGTTTATCTTACAAGAGCCTTTATCCACATCCAAGTCTTCATCCATTAAAGAAAGATCTTTGACCAACTTTTCCAGGGTTTCGTGCTAGTAACCAGTCCTTTTCCTAATCATATTAAGGGATGAATTAGGAAATAAATAACAATCTAAAAAGATTTTGAAACTTGGAGAGCGAGTTTGTAAGACTTTGTTGAAGAGTTTTATTTATTTTATTTTTTAAAAATTAAAAGTTGTTGTGATTCCCAAACATAGTCACCAAAAAAGTTGTAACCCTTAGGAATCGCTCCCTTCATAGTATAGCACGTGATATGGACACGTGGCAATATAGGGAATACATCGCGGGGAGGTTCGAGGTTCGATGTATTTTAACCTTGGTTTGCATGTAAGGCTTCTTTTAAAAGAAAATATTTTTTTAAAGATTTTTAAAATAATACCTCGGAGCTTTGAAATTAATCATATAAAAAAAATTAATTTTGTTTAAATTTTAATAATCTGGGGACCAAATAATAATTTGTTTAAAACCCGGTTTAAATTAATTAAACATAACTAATTTATAAGATTGTTTATTTAAAATCAGAGTCGTCAAATTATTTTAGGAAAATCAATAAAATTATAAGTGTATAAACATATTTATACTAGAATTTTGTAAGGGATTCTTTTTTTGGTTACACTCGGAAAATGGTTTCCGTGCTATGTTCTTCTTACCCGTCATATGACAGTTTTAAAATTTAAAATAAACAAGGTCTGACTATTATAAGATTTATTTATAACATTTTTTTCTTGGATTAGTAGTCCAGGGGTCTTAAATAATGATATGTTTAAATTGCGTAAATAATTGTACAAAATTATTTAAAAAGGTGTATGTGCGATTGCGTTGATATAATACTAAGAACTCTGAAAAATATCAAAAAAGTGTTAGAATTTGAAAATAAATTCCAAACAAGGCCAGTCAAAAAATTTGTTGAGGAAATATCCATAAAATATTTAAATATCATTTTCTAACCTTTCAAGATTATATGAAAATGGATTCGGGTTCCCAAAATTACAAAAATAATTTTGGATTTTGAATAGTGGAATCAAACAGGGCTTAGGACCAGAGTCATAGAGTTTGGGTTCAGTTTTGATGATTTATGCTCGGACGGGCTCGGTCTAGATTGGGGTGATCTTGAAAAGGGCTCGGTAGCATCGGTGAAGGGACTAGAAGGCTCGATCTTGGGTTCAAGCGGCTTAGTCTCGAACTCGGACTACTCGGTCGAGGGACTGGAGGGTTCGATCCTAGGGTTCAAGAGGCTCGATCTAGGGTTTAGGAGGCTCGGTCCTGAACTCAGGTTACTCGGTCCTACGTCTAGGAGGCTCGATCCCAAGTCTAGGTTTATCGGTCGTAGACTTGGGACGCTCAGTCCGAGGTTAGAAACCTCGGTCGGTTTCATCGGTCCTTGCTCAAGGACACCGGTCTTGAGTCTCGGTCCTAACTTTAGAACACCAGTCTTTGGTCTCGGTCCTTAGTCATGAACGCTAGCCCTTGGTCTCTATCTGGACCGAAGATTCTTGATCCTATTTTCAGTCTCAGTCCTACAAGATTCAGTCCTAGGACCGACCGAGTGTTCTTCATTTGGTTAGAAGAAATTGCATGTCTCATCAATTTTGATAGAGATCATGGAATCATAATATGTAAGTTGTAGATGATTTATATGATTATGAAGAACAAAATCCCTAACCCTAATCACGATCATTCAATTTTACAAAGATCAATTTTTAAAAACCATTTTTAGGTCAAAATTTGGGATCTTTCAAATTTGGTCGTTTGAAGGTTTAAGTTTTGTTCATTAGTTTTGAAATGATAAATATAGTTGAGCACAACCAAAATTAGAACATCAAAGCATCATTGTAATAATTTTTGAAGATGAAATTTTAACTCAAAAATACATTTTGATCAAACATGATCAAAATGATATTACAGTCATCTAGAAATCATCCTAACATGATTAGAAACATGTTAGAAACCTATTTGAATAAAAAAATCAAGCCTAAAAGCTCAAGAACATTAATTTCAAAAAATCAAGTTTTTCAAATTAATTTTTGAAATTTTTGATGTAGGTTGCTTTAATCAAAAATTTTTCAACAGAAAGTACATACATGATATATGGAGTGAAACACACAAAATTAAGCCCTAGAACAGATAAAACCGAACAAATTTGAAAACATAAAAAAATTCAAATCTTCAATCACAAATTGATATAAAAAGGTTCTAGATTCATACCAACAAATGTTGAACACTCTTTGGATGTGTTAGAAGCTTTCCCAAAGCCTGGATCAAAGTTGGGATCAGCGGAGAAAGTTTTTATTAAAACTATTTTTGGTAAGAATTTGAATGCGATTTGTAGTGTAATATGTTGTGATTGTTTCATGGTTTGATAGAAGAACGATGAGGGACTATTGTATGCGATTATAAGATGAACACATAGGAAGAAAAACGAAGGGAAAAGATTGAATGTATGCGAGGATAAGACGAACACATAGGTAGAAAACAAAGAGATAAGGTTGAGTGTAGCTAGAGAAATCCCTTCTAAAAGAATCGTCGCCTATCGGTCGATCCCCAAAGGACTGATAAACCGTGGACCCAATTAAATGTGGGTACGAAAAGGTGTAAATAGTTTTATTTTGTACGGTAAACAAGTAAAAACCTAGAGGATTCAGAATGGTACTTGGATATTGAATGCTCATGGCATATGAACGGAAATAGCAAGCTTCTTTCCAACATTATGAAGGAATCTGAATCAAGGATCACATTCAGTGATAACTCCAAAGGTAAGATTGTGGGCAAGGGTAAGATTGTCCATGGTAACCTAACCATAAACAATGTACTACTTATTGAAAATTTGTATTATAACCTGCTTAGTATAAGTCAAATGTGTGATATAGGTTATACTATTGAATTTCATAAGAAAGCATGTTTAGTTAAGGATCAATAGAGAAGTACCTTGTTGACAAGGAATAGGATAAATAACGTGTACAAGATTAATTGGAAAAACAAATCACCTAATCCTATTTGCATGATATCTAAGAACAATCAAAACTGGCTTTCACATAAGTTACTAAATCAATTAAACTTAAAAACTATTAACTCTATTTGTTCTAAAGAGCTAGTTGAAGGCATTCATACATTAAATTTTTCTAAAGATAACGTGTGTTCTGCTTGCCAGATAGGCAAACAAATAAAATCAACTTTTAAAAGTAGAGGCAACATTCAAGCTGAAAGATGTTTAGAACATCTCCATATGGATCTTTTCGGTCCAGTTAAAGTAACCATTTTACGAGGAATGGAATACACCTTAGTAATTATTGATGATTACTCTAGGTTTACTTGGGTTATTTTCTTAGCGTCTAAAGATCAAGCTACACCCCATTTAATGAAAAATCAGTAAGTGTTAATAAAATTAGAAGTGATAGGGGTACTCAGTTCACTAACAGGACTCTGTCTTCTTACCTTAAGGAGTCCGATATTAGACACGAGTTGTTGGGTCAAATTATTTTGACTAACGGTATTTTGATGATGAACTTGTGTAAAACATAAATAAGAATGAAACTAAGCCGTCTAATTGTTTTTGTGTAGGTGCATCAAAACGTGCTTAGTTAGACTTAGCTTGAATTAGGTTCATTAAATGTGTTGATTATAAGACGTATAGCGTAGTTAGACGTGTATTCTAACAGATATGTAGTTAGAGGTGCGGTCTAACAGAAACATAGTTAGACGTGTAGTCTAACAGATACGTGGTTAGATGTGAAGTCTAACAGACACATAGTTAGATGTGCAGTCTAATAGATACGTGGTTAGACGTGTAGTCTAACAAACACGTAGTTAGACGTGCAGTCTAATAGATACGTGGTTAGATGTGTAGTCTAACAGACACGTAGTTAGACGTGGAGTCTAACAGATATGTAGTTAGACGTGCAGTCTAACAGATACGTGGTTAGACTTGCAGTCAAACAGATACGTGGTTAGACGTGCAGTCTAACAGACACGTCGTTAGACGTGCAATCTAATAGATACGTGGTTATACGTGCAGTCTAACAGACACGTAGTTAGACGTATAGTCTAACAGATACGTGGTCATACGTGCAGTCTAACAGACACGTGGTTAGACATGCAGTCTAATAGATACGTGGTTAGACGTAAAGTCTAACAGACACGTGGTTAGAAGTGCAGTCTAATAGATATGTAGTTAAACATGAAGTCTAACAGACACGTAGTTAGATGTGCATTCTAACAGACACGTAGTTAGACGTGTAGTCTAATAGATACGTAATTAGATGTGTAGTCTAACAGACACGTAGTTAGATGTGCAGTCTAACAGATACGTAATTAGACATGTAGTATAACAGATACGTGGTTAGATGTGCAGTCTAACAGATACATGGTTAGACGTGCAATCTAACAGACACGTGGTTAGACGTGCAGTCTAATAGACATGTCATTAGACGTGCAATCTAACAGATACATGGTTAGACGTGTCGTTTAACAGACACGTAGTTAGACGTGCAGTCTAGCAGATATGTGGTTAGACGTGCAGTCTAACAGACACGTGGTTATACGTGCAGTCTAACAGATATGTGGTTAGACGTGCAGTCTAACTGACACGTAGTTAGACATGCAATCTAACAGATACATAGTTAAACGTGAAGTCTAACAGACATATAGTTAGACGTGCAGTCTAATAGATACGTGATTAAACGTGCAATCTAACAGATACGTGGTTAGACGTGAAGTCTAACATACAAGTAGTTAGACGTGCAGTCTAACAGATACATGGTTAGACATGCAATCTAACAGACACGTAGTTAGACGAGTAGTCTAATAGATGAAAGTTAGACCCACGGAGTCTAACTCCTTTAGACTAGTTTGAAGGGACGCGTAGTTAGACGAGCCATGTAATTACATTAGACTTGGTTGTCTAATGGATCATGCTATTAGACAGGGGGGTCTAACTTCATTAAACTTGACAGTCTAATGGAGCACGTCTAATTCCTCGCTTCAGCAGTTTCTTGAAGTCAGCATCCGGCTACTCACGATCAACTAGTTGTACGCTACTCTTGCTCCACGACAGCCAGTTGCATCCAATGAATGAATTCCACATAAGTAAATATTCTTCCCACTAATTGTTCCTTGTAGGACAATCCTAGAAGAATATTTGGAGCACTACTAGATTGGTAGGGCCACGATCTTTGGCATAGTGTCTGTTGTACCTATGTACTATGGAGGCTTTCCAATGGGTGCGTGCCATGTTTCAATGCAGAAGATTCGACCGTTGGTACCTGTTCTCTATTTAAAGATCTTTAAGGAGAACGGAAGAGCTTCCAGATTCACAATCCATCTTACGATTTTCTTACTTGTTTGCTTATTGAGTTTGTACATCAAGAGAGAGATAGAATCAAAACCTTGTCTAGCTGAGTAATATTCTTAAACTTTCTGTATGTTGAATAGAGTCTGTTCTGTTCAACAGTTAGCTAGCACTAAAACTGTACTTGATTCAAAGAAAAGTATAGTAAATCTTTCCGGTGGTTGGAAGAAGGGATGACGTAGGAGAGTTTTGCTCCAAACATCCATGAACAGCTCTCTATGTCTTTTACATTCCGTCCTTCATTCTTTTATTCGTTCTTAGCTTCAAACCCAAGCAAACGTTTCCGCACTTGAATCGCTTCAAGAGTTTGCAAAGGTTTGTGAAGAATAAAAACCAATATAAATCCGTAACAGGATTTTTATCAAACAATTTTCCATAAGTTGTCATCAATAGTTAGACCCCTGTCTCTATTGGTTCCATCAATCCTATCAATTGATATCAGATCACTTTTTTTCTATTATCAAGCTTTAAATAACTTGAATCATGTCTATGATCAATGAGATCCCTCTTCTTTCGAAAGAAAACTACGATTATTGGATGATGAGAATGCAAGCTCATTTGGCTGCTCTTGATTGTGATATGTGGAGTGTCATTACGAATGGTCCCATAAAGATTGCTAAACTAAGATGTGAGTGGACAACGGAAGATAAGATGATCAACAACTTGGACAACGTTTCCAAAGATATTATATCAATCAATCAACATGAATATATACTACGAGATCAAATCCTTCTTTTCCTGTTAAAGATATCTGGGAGAAGCTGATTCAGATTTAGGGTCATGACGTCCAAACTAGAAAGATCAGAAAGTTTTCATGTGTGCTGAAAATAAGTCCAAATGGGCCGATAGCGATTCAGATAATTCTCCTATTGAAAAGGATACAGAAGCCGTCACATGCTTGATGGCAGATGATCAATCCAAGGTAAATGATATTTTCCCACAAGAATTTACCAACAATGAGTTAACTGCTGCACTCAATGACATGGACATTGAGTACAAGAAGTTATCATATGCTTTTTATGAAATGAAAGAAAATATGAGACAAAAATTTCTTCTTCACACAAAATTTTTGAATTAAATGTTTTTGAAAAGAAAGTGGTCGAGATCTCATATGAGAATGAGATGCTCAAGGAACAGATTCAAATTCTTTCTTCTGAAAACAAAAGGTTAAAATATGTTGTTAGTGCTTGGACAAGGTCTGGAGAAGTTGAAACCTATTGGATCCAAATCCGGTTTAGAATTTGATAGCAATGACCCAAACCAGCCTTGAAAAAAGTTAAACTCAGAAACTGACAAGCTTAAGCCAATAAATTTTGTCAAAGGGAGTCTAGCTGACATTGAACCTGATCCAATTAATGAAGAGTTAGTTTTGAAGAATGAAATAACTTATATTTCGCCGATTGTTAGCTGACTAAAAATTAAGTTAGATACAACCAGCAAGTATGGAAATCTAAAACTTGACAAGAAGTCAAGGATTTTTATATGAAAATCATCTTCAAAAGCTAAGGGATTAGAGGCTAGTGGGAAGGCGTCTGCTATGTTAAAATCATACGCATTAATCATAACACAAAATGGGAAATCCATCAAAATAACTCAAATATGGATTCCTAAGAGACTGATTGACCGAGGACCCAAGTGAATGTGGGTACCAAACGATTGTAAATATTATTTTGTGTAGTTAAGAGACGGTCTGTCAGTTGATTTTTAAACTCATGCATGCCTAGTTAAGGATCAACATGGTAATACTTTATTAACTCGAAGTAGAGTAGGAAATTCCTATAAAATGAACTAGCAAAATAATACATTTGACCCTATGTGCATGATTTCCAAGAATGACCAGAAATGGTTATGGCACAAAATATTAAACCATCTAAATTTTAAAACCATCAATAATATATGTTTGAATAACTTAGTGTTCGGTTTTCCTAAACTACAGTTTTCTAAGGACAAGGCCTGTCCTGCTTTCCAGTAAGGCAAACAGGGCAGATCATCATTCAAAAGTAAAGGGAAATCTCAATCTAGTCGATGCCTATAACTGTTCATATGGATCTGTTTGGTCCAATTCATGTAAAGAGCATAGGAAGAATGAGGTTCACCCTAATTGTTATATATGATTTCTCAAGATTTACATGGGTAGCATTTTTACAATCAAAGATAAAATTGATGAAAATTTGATTAAAATCTTTAGAAGAATTCAGAATCAGAAATATTTAAGTATTGCTTGCATTAGAAGTGATCAGGTAACTGAGTTCACCAACAGACGCCTATCCTCATATCTTGAGGAGTCTGGTATTAGGCACGAGTTGTCTAATGCTATAACTCCACAGCAGAATGACATTGCCGATAAAAGAGTGAGGACTTTGAAAGAAATAGCGAGATCTATGCTTGTTGCATCAGATGTTCCTTAGATATTCTAGGCAGAAGCCGTAAACACAGCTTGCTACACACAAAATCGATCAATAATTAACAAGTGTTTTGATAAAACGCCCTATGAACTGTTTTACGGAAAAATTCCTACAGTGTCGTATTTTAAAATATTCGGGTGTAAATATTTTATCCATAACAATGGGAAAGATTACCTGATCGCTTTTGATGCTAAAGCAGATGTTGTATTCATGATGGGATATTATTCAGTAAGCAAGGCTTACAGAGTATTTAACAACAGAACTCAAACTACTGAGGAGTCCCTACGTGTTGTTTTTGATGAGTCTGTTGAAAGTAATTCCATTGATCCCATCGACCTTGCTAACAGATTAGAAGCAACAAGTCTTTAGTCTGTGGGTGAGGATAAAGCTCTGGCTAAATGGATTTCGTTGTCTGATCCTGTGGGTGATCTAGTTGAAATCCAAACAGACGAACAAACTCATATTCAACAAAATGTTGAGAGTTCGGACGTCGCGGAGTCATCTGGTCAGATGAATAATCCTTGAGGACACAACTTCAAATGGAACAAGAATCATCCACCAGAATTGATTATCAGAAATCCTAACTCTCCTCGTAGGACAAGACGTCATTTGATGGATGAAATGGACAATTCTACCTTTATTTCTTAAATTTAACCCAAAAAATTGGTGAAATAGTGTTTGATCCAGATTGGATCAATGTTATGCAAAAGGAGTTAAACAAATTTGTGAGAAATAAAGTGTGGCATCTAACTCCAAGACCGACCGATCAATTAGTCATTAGAACAATATGGGTATTTAGAAACAAGCTTAGTGAAGATGGCCTAATTATTAGAAACAAAGCCCGATTAGTTGCTCAAAGATACAAACATGAGAAGGCATCGACTTTGATGAGTCTTTTGCACCTATACTAGACTTTGATGAGTCTTTGTCACCTGTACATGTAGTATAACAGATACTTAGTTAGACATGTAGTCTAACAAAAACGTAGTTAGACATATAGTCTAAAAAATACGTGGTTAGACGTGTAGTCTAACAGACACGTAGTTAGACATGCAGTCTAACAGATACTTGGTTAGACGTGCAGTTTAACAGACACATAGTTAGATGTGCAGTCTAACAGTTATGTGGTTAGACATGCAGTCTAACAGACACATAGTTAGATATGCAGTCTAACAGATACGTGGTTAGACGTGCAGTCTAACAGATACGTGGTTAGACGTACAGTCTAACAGATACGTAGTTAGACGTACAGTCTAACAGATATGTGGTTAAACGTGCAGTCTAACAGATACGTGGTTAGATGTGTAGTCTAACAGACATGTGGTTAGACGTACAGCCTAATAGACACGTGGTTAGACGTACAGTCTAACAGATACGTAGTTAGACGTACAGTCTAAAAGACACGTAGTTAGACATGTAGTCTAATAGATACGTAGTTAGACGTGCAGTCTAACAGACACGTAGTTAGACATGCAGTCTAATAGATACGTGGTTAGAGGTGTAGTGTTACAGACACGTGGTTACACATGTAGTCTAACAGACACGTGGTTAGATGTGTAATCAAACAGACACGTGGTTAAATGTGTAGTCTAACAAACACGTGGTTAGACGTTCAATCTAATAGATACGTGGTTAGACGTGCAGTCTAAAAAATACATACTTAAACGTGCAGTCTAACAGATACGTGATTAGACGTGAAGTCTAACAAACACATAGTTAGACGTGCAGTCTAACAAATATGTGGTTAGACGTGCAGTCTAACAGACACGTAGTTAGACGTGAAATATAACCGATGAAAGTTAGAGGAGGGAGTCTAACTCTTTCAGACTAGTCTGAAGGGACACTTAGTTAGACGTGTCGTCTAACTACATTAGACTTGGTTGTCTAATGAATCATGCTATTAGACGGGGGAGTCTAACTTCATTAGACTTGGTAGTCAAATGGAGCACGTTTAATTCCTCGCTTCAGCAGTTGCTTGAAGTCAACATCCGTCTAACCATAGTCAACTAGATGTACGCTACTCCTGCTCCACTAATCTGTGGAGATCAGTACGACAGTCAATTGTATCCAATGAATGAATGCCATGTAAGTAAATATTCTTCCCACTAATTTTTCCTTGCAGGACAATCCTAGAATAGTATTCGAAGCACTACCAGATTGGTATGGCCACGATCTTTGTGCATAGTGTATATTGTACCTGTGTACTATGGAGGCTTTCCAATGGGTGCATGCCACATTTTAATGCATAAGATTAGACCGTTGGTACCTGTTCTCTATTTAAAGATCTTCAAGGATAACGGACGAGCTGCCGGACTCACAATCCATCTTACGAGTTGCTCACTTGTTTGGTTACTGAGTTTGTACATCAAGAGAGAGATATAATCAAAATCCTGTCTAGCTGAGTAATATTCTTAAACCTTTTATAAGTTGAACAGAGTTTGTTCTATTCAACAGTTAGCTAGCACTTGAACTTTATTTGATTCAAAGAAAAGTATAGTGAATCCTTTTGGTGGTTGGAAGAAGGGGTAATGTAGGAGAGTTTTGTTTTGAACATCCATAAACAACTCTCAGTGTCTTTTACATTCTGTCCTTCATTCTTTCATTTATTCTTAGCTTCAAACCAAAGCAAATGTTTTTGCACTTGAATCGCTTCAAGAGTTTGCAAAGGTTTGTGAAGAATAGAAAGCGATATAAATCCCTAACAGGATTTCTATCAAACTGTTTTCCAGAAGTTGTCACCAATAGTTAGACCCCTGTCTCTATTGGTGCCACCGATCCTATCACAAGTTGTCTAGTGCCTGAACTCCATAGCAAAACGGTTTAGCTAAAGGTGAAACATAACCCTTAAGGAGGTATCTAGATCAATGATAGCTGACTGTGGAGTTGCTCAAAAGCTTTGGGAGAGGCTATTAACACAACATGTCATACTCAAAACCGGTCAATGGTTAATAAAAGATTTAACATAACGCCTTATGAAATTTACCATGGAAAAGCTCCTAACGTCAAATATTTTAGGATTTTTGGTTGTAAGTGTTATATTCATAATAATGGCAAAATAATTTTGACCGCTTTTGATGCCAAATCTGTAGTAATTAAAGCTTAACGAGTATACAATAATCGGACTCTAACTATTGAAGAATCATCCCATGTTGTGTTTGATGAATCTATCAAAAGTAACACTTCTATATCCATTGATTTGTCTAACATAATGGAGGATGTCAATCTTCAATCTGATAGAGAAGATGAAGTCCAGGGGTTTCGAAACTTTGCTTCTGACCGGACGATTGAGAATGTTGAAACTCAACAAGAACAGATCGCACCTAAACAGGTTATTAAAAGTCTGGATAACTATGAGCAAACCGGTCGGTCAATCATGATCAACCAACCGGTGAATCAAACCTTGACCATATAACTGGTCGGTCAGAAAGCATTTCGGAACCAAACTTCAAATGGAACATAAATCATCCTCCGTAGATAATAATAGGTGAGCCCTCTGCACCTCTTAGGACCAGACATCAATCATTAGATGAATTCGTGAACTCAACTATCATCTCATAGATTAAAACTAAGAAGGTCGACGAAGCACTACTTGATCCAGATTGGATTCTCTCAATGTAAAAGGAACTAAACCAGTTCGAAAGAAACAAAGTATGGCATATAGTTCCAAGACCAACTAATCAATATATCATTGGAACTAGATGGGTCTTTCGAAATAAACTCAATGAAGATTGTTTGGTCACGAGGAACAAGTCTAGACTAGTGGCCCAAGGCTACAAATAGGAGGAAGGCATTGACATCGAGGAGTCATTTGTCCCTGTTTTCATACTTGAGGCCATTAGAATTTTTCTAGCATTTGTTTCTTTCAAAGATTTCAAAGTTTTTTCAAATAGATGTTAAGAGTGCCTTTCTTTACGACATAATTAATGAGGAAGTCTACGTTGAGCAGTCTCCCAATTTTAAAAATTCCGCCTTGATAAGTAATGTTTTTAGATTGGATAAAGCACTTTATGGTCTTAAAAAATCTCTTAGAGCATGGTATGATACTCTCACTAAGTTTTTATTTAATCATGATTTTACTATAGGATCTATTGATAAGACATTATTTAAGTTTGAGAAAAGAATCTCATATTTTACTTGTCTAAATATATGTTGATGACATTATATTTGGGTCAACTAATCCCAAATTATGTGAGAAGTTTTTTAAGTTAATGACATATAAGTTTGAGATAAGCATGATGGGGGAGCTAAGCTTCTTCTTAGGCGTTCAAGTTTGTCAACTTGAAGGAGGCACCTTCATAAATCAAGCAAAATACACAAAAGAATTATTCAAGAAGTTTAGCATGGAGAATTACTTTTCTGCCTCAACCCCAATGAGACCATCCGTCAAGCTTGATAAGGATGAAGATGGTTAAAGCGTTGATATAAATGCCTATCGTGGGATCATTGGATCTCTACTATACCTAACCGCAAGCAGGCTAGATATTTTATTCGCTGTTGGAGTTTATGGAAGATTCCAAGCTAATCATAAACAATATCATTATGTAGCTTCTCAATGAATTTTAAAATATCTTAAGGGCACTCAAAATGTGGGACTATGGTATCTAAAGGATTACAATTTCAATTTGATTAGCTACTTTGATGCAGACTATGCAGGTTGTAAGGTGGACATGAAAAGTACTAGTGGAACATATCAATTCCTTAGGGGATAGACTTGTTTCATGGTATAGCAAGAAGCAAACTTCCATAGCTACTTCTAGAGTCGAAGTAGAATACATTGCCGTAGGGAGTTGTTCTGCTCAACTATTGTGGATTAAACAACAAATACGAGATTTCGGTATTAAGGCCGATGAGTCCCCGATCTTTTTGTGACAACACCAGTGCCTTAGACGTTACTTACCATCAGGGTTGCACCCAAGAACTAAGAACATAGACATCAAACATCATTTCATCAGAGAACATGTGTCACAGAAGCACATCCGACTGAAATATGTCTCAACAGATCAGCAAGTGGCTGACATCTTCACCAAGCCACTCCAAGAGACTAAGTTTTCTTATTTTAGAAACATTTTGGGTCTTCTAGACCTAAAATAAATTTTCTAAATACCACGACATGCATTTAGGGAGAAGCTTTCGCTTCTCAAAATATTTTCATTGCATATGTTTTCATGAAAAACCGGACATGCATTTTGGGAAATGTTTCCGCTTCTTAAAACGTTTTCATTGCACCTAATGTTATAAAAGACTGTGCACAAACTCAGGGAGAAACCTAAGCTTCTCAAAATATTATAGTGCATGAATTTAGAGGGAAAATAACTTGATAAGTCATTCAAATAGATAAAACCAGACGATTTTCTCCTTTTGAAATCAATAAGATCATTCGACCGAAACTAAAGTATATCAAACCTGATAGCTTAAGCAACTTGAAATTTATAATCGGTCGGTTATTTACAATTTGAACAAATACCGATCGGTTTGGTTTTTCTTCAAATAAAGTAACCGATCCATTAAATACATGAAATGCAGACAACTATTTTGGTTACTTACATGAAAAGTATCAGTAGTCTCATCTATGGATCAAAATGGGACAGTCGTCTAGTTTTGTCATTATCTGTTTGAATATATTCCCTCTCAGATATTAAAAGGTCATACCTCAAATAACGTGAAGACTTGTGTCTCTCAACATTCAAAAATATGACCAACATACTTGTAACGATTATATTTCTTTGTCCAATGGAATTTAGGATGAATCTTAATTAAATGCTCCTCTATTTAATGATTCATTCATTGGAATAAACTATCCATCTGAAGCATCTCAAAAGTCTTTGAAATAGATCTAGTATTCATTTTCTATCGATCTATATCCTCCCCTCTCAAGTAAAAGACTTATCTTTTCCTTGATATCAAAGAAATTAATTCAGATTTTGCTTGTAACACTCTACTCATCGATTTCGATTCTGTTTTGTCCATTAGGTATGAAGAAATAACTTCAATGTTCAAATCCCTAGAGTACAAAGGTTTAAGGAAATTTCTTGAGGGCTCTCATGTTATTTACGATGATGTAGTATTTAAGTTCTTCAAAAATGTTAGGGTGATTGAAAATACATTTATCATGTCCAAAGTCCGAGGAAAAGAATTCTTCTTCTCTAAATAAGACTTTTCACAAAGCTTCAACCTTCTAACAGAAGGTTTTTCGGAATTTCCCCCATCTCCTAGTGACATCATCTATGAAATATGACTCCACTTCTTAGATTCCTCCCATTTTATTGAATCCCATGGGGTTAAGTCCCTTCTAAAAACCGAATTCCAAATCCTTAACGACATCATTGCCAAATCTATTTTGGCGAAAGAATCCATTCACATTTATTCCAAGAAGGTCTTCGAAATGATTGTGGCCATAACCAGATGCATTCCTATCAACTAGTCGAAGGTTATCTTTGACAACCTGAAGAAAATGATATCTTTAGAGAGAATGTTAACCGGCTATGTGTCTCAACTCAGTGCCCTCTTCTTTTATATAGATGCTTACATTAGAACTGGAATCGGCCCCAAACTATCCCAAGTCCTAACAAATGAAAGAATCTATAGCTATATCGATAAGATAGAAACATCAAAAATTAAGAAAGAAATGATTCTAGGATCTCCAAGTCACTAGATCTAGTTCTAATCTCCCTTTAGTAGTCAAGTTATATTTGGGGAAAATGTTAAATTCCTATGAACCAGTTATTTTGTGTTGTGAACCGACTATCTAAATATTAAATATTATTTTTAAGTTATATATTTAATTTATAACCGTTATAAAATATTTATGGTTAAAAATAATAATGAATCTTTGATGGAAATATGTATTTTCAGAATGGCGCCATAATTTAATAGTGTTTGACAACACGCGTTAAAAGAAAGCGACGGTTCAGTTTTAATTTTGGGAAGTTTGAAACACGTTTGGTAAAATCCCTTTAAAAATGGAATGCATGTCGATATTTCATCACGTTTTTCTGCTAATCCTAAATCTATCTTTTGCTTTTCTTTCTCTCTAAGAAATACCTTTCATATTCCTTAGTTCGTCTAAAACTACCGATATGGCTAAGGATAATGCATTATCTTACAACATTATGCAGGTTGATTTCGTGTCAATCTTCAAATCTGGAACACTGGAGATGAAATCGATGTTCGGATCTAATGACGGACCTAGAAATGTTTTCTCGGGGGGGGGCAATACATAGTAACGTAGCATTTTTTTGACGATCAAGTAAATGCATTTTCCAATTAAAATTTTACTCGGTAATTACATAAAATACTAACAATTACAATTACAAAATACTAATAAGCACAATTACTAAGTTATTCTTGTCCATGAGTCGGTACAAAAGAAGACAAATTTATTCTACGATATTCCATTTGTTGAAAATATTGCAATATTGACTCATTTTCAATTATTGAGAAAATATCTTTCGCAACATATACAACTAAACTATCATTCATCCATTCATCTCCCATTTGATTACATAAATCAGTCTTCACGGTCTTCATTGTAAAAAAACTCTTTCAACGGATGCAGTTGTAACTGGTAAAACTAAAGCCAACTCTATCAACTGATAAACCAATGGAAAGACTATATGTTTTTCTGTTGCAACCAATTTCTGAGCAAGAATTCCCAAGTTTTCAATTGAAGAAAATTGAGGATCATCCCGCAAATTAAATAAGTAAGCCCAAAGTTGTTGTTTCAAAAATAAATAATCAATGCCTGTGAAATTTTCGGGATAAAATTTAGCAAGACGAATGAGTTTATAAATATCAAATTGTGAGAATGAATTTCTGGGATGAAGACATGATATGCAGCCTAGTAATTCTGTATTAACTTCTGAAAAACGATTATTCATTTCTTGCATAATCAAGTCAACAACCTAGCATTAAATAATAAATAATAACTATAAATAGATAATAAATAATAACTATTAATAAATAAGAAATAATTTTTATTATACTTGACAAAAGATTTCCACACGATAATGATGAAGATTAGTGATGAGTTCTCCTTTTCCTCTCTGTTCTACCATTGCTATCAATTATCATATGTCATTCATATCAAGTATCGAGATCGAGTGTAATTGACAAAAACTGTTAACTTGGTCCAAAATATCATGTCATCCATCTTCTCTAAATTTTTGTCATTGATTTTTCGAACTCGCTATCAATGACATTGCTTGAACTATATTTTAATCTCCTCTTTGTAGGCAAAGTGACAACTAACTTGTAATTCCCAATAAATTTTTCATCAAATGCAACACAAAAATAAATTCATAAAATACTAAACTATATAAAAAAATATGAAAATCTAATTTAATAGATTTCAGCTTAGTTTTATGAGAATATAAATAAGAAAAAAAATACAAAAACGTGATAAACACATATTATCAAGTGAATAAACACTCGAGATACCGAACCAAACAAATGTAACTATTTTAACTTGTTTATTAAAATTAATTTATATTTTTTTATAAAATTTTTAAATAGTTTAAAATTAAGAAATATAAAACACTATTATTATTTTAATTTTTATATTTTACCCTTATAAGTAATTTGTATTATTAATTATATTAAAATAAATAAAAAATAATGTATAATTATTATATAATTTTAAAATAAATAATATTATTATATGATTTATATTATTTTTTGGGTCAAATTATTTTGACTAAGTGTTGAAATAATTTAACCATTGGGATTTTGATGATGAAATGATTTATGCGTTTTGATGCAGGTGTATCGAAATCATATTTCATAAGACTTGGCTTTAATGAGGCTCATTTGACCGATTTTGGCATTAGATGCACAGAATTAGACGTGTAGTCTAACTCAGTGGAGTTAGACGTGCAATCTAATGAATTCCTTAATTAGACGTGCAGTCTAATTCGTGGAGTTGGACGTGTAGTCTAACTCGTGGAGTTAGACGTGCAGTCTAATAGATCTCGGAATTAGACGTACAGTCTAACTCAGCACATTTAGACGTGCAGTCTAATGTATACGGAATTAGACGTGCAGTCTAACTCAGCGGAGTTAGATGTGCAGTCTAACTCAGCGGAGTTAAACGTGTAGTCTAATGTATACGGAATTAGACGTGCAGTCTAACTCAACGGAGTTAGACGTGTAGTCTAATGTATACGGAATTAGACGTGCAGTCTAACTCAGTGGAGTTAGACGTGCAGTCTAATGGTTTGTAACAATTAGACGTGTAGTCTAATTGGTGAAAATTAGACGTAAGTCTAACTCCTTCTAATTAGTCTGAGGTAGAACCGGAATTAGATGTGCAGTCTAACTCAGTGGAGTTAGACATGTAGTCTAATGGTTTGTAACAATTAAACGTGTAGTCTAATTGGTGAAAGTTAGACGTAAGTCTAACTCCTTCAGATTAGTCTAATATGATTATAATTAGACGTAAGTCTAATCCCATTAAACCAGACGGTCTAATGGATTATGCTTTTAGACGGGGATGTTTGATTTCATTAGACGAGGTCGTCTAACTGAAATACGTCTAATGCTAAGCTTAAGCAGTATGCTTGAAGCTACAACCCGCCTACCCACGTGCTATAGTTGTACCCTACTCCTGCTCCACTTTCTAGTGAAGATTAGTACGACAACTATATGCAAACAACCAACGAATGCCACGTAAGATAATTTCTCTCATATAACTTGTTTTGCAGATACATCTCTGATGGAATATTCGGCGCACTACCAGTTGGTGTGCAGCCACGATCCTTGTGCTCAGAACCTGTTGTGTACAATGGAGGATTTCCAACGGAAGAGTGCCACGTATCATTCTATAAGATTCGACCGTTAGTCTTTGCCCAATATTTATCAAATCCTAAGGACAACGGACAATCTGTCAATTCTTTGACAATCTTTCGATTATCTTGCTTGCTGATATTTCAGAGAGAGAAATCCAGCCTTTGAATATTGATACTGTGAAGTTGCTTTCCTGATTGTACTGTGTGTGAATCAAGAGAGAGCTAGAATCAAAAACACCTTTAGTTGAGTGATATTCTTCATCTTGTAAATTGATTAGAGTGTGTTTTGTTCAATATTAAGTTAAGTGTGTGCAAACTGTATGATATTCTAATCATATTATAGTGAATCCTTCCGGTGGTTGGAAGAAGGGGTGACGTAGGAGAGTTTCTCCGAACATGCATACACAAACTGCTGTGTTCTTTCATTTCTGTCATCTTTTCATTCTTCTTCTTGAGCTTCAAACCCAAGTAAACAATTCCGCCTTGAAAATATTTTAGTGTTTACAAAGGTTTGCGTAGAATAAAAAGCGAATTAAATCCCTAATAAAATTTCTTTCAAACCGTTTTTCATAAGCCTTCATCAATAGCCAGATCCCCGTCTCTATCGATAAAGCCGATCCTATCATTATTTTATATATAATTTTTTATACTTTATTTATATAAATAAATCTTATTTATATATTAATTAAAATTTATGTATTATTATAAATATTTGTATATTAGAAAATATTGTTAGTATAAAATAAAATATTAATAATAATTATTTTAATAAAATTATATTTTAAATTAAAATAATATAATTATGAATTATTTTATAGATAAATTATATTGGTTTTTATTATATTTTAAAATATAATAAATAAAAATTGAAGGTGAAGCTAGGGTTTGATCATCTGACCTCATCTTCACCGTTAGGTTACAAAGCCAACTGGACTAATATATATATATAATTTTATTTTAAGGTTGGGGGAGACCTGGCCCCCCAGGCCCCCCTTATAGATCCGCCACTGTTCAGATCTATCGAAGACTCTAGCCTCAGGCATTTCCTGTAAGGACCCTTTGTTTTCTATGATGAAGCGGTTCGAGTGTTTATCGATTCAGCGAAGATAGTCAGTGAGGATATATAAGCTAAAGTGAATAGTGTGGAGTTCACCATTACTGAAGTGTTGTTCGCTAGGATTTTGAAGCTTTCGACTCATGGTTGGGACTTCTCTAAAGCAATGTCTTCCGATGCAGTATCTCATATGCAATCCATCCTCTCCGATAGCAATGTTCTTGTCAATTGCAGCGGAAAGAAGAAAGACCTAAAATGTAAATATCGCATTCTCTACGACATTGTATCTAAAGCGCTCTAGGGAAGAGGCGGAAACTATGATACAATCACCCAATCTAAGTTCGATATGATGAGTGCTATAGTTAGGGGCGATAACTTCAACTGGGGATTCGTTCTGTTTAATACTCTAAGCCAAATGGTGTCTCCTCACCACAAGAGAAGTCTCGACTTTTCAATGTAGATAGGATGGATTCTGAAGCATTTGTATGTACCTACCAGTCTAGGTACTTCGATAAACCCTAACAAAATCATGTTTTTTATTACTATTGGCCAATACATTACCAGGATAAATAAAGTCAAGAAGTCTAACTCCGAGACTTCTGACCAACGATCAAGTGGCGGAAAAACTGTCGGTGCGAAATCGGTAGGTGGAAGGTCTATGGGCGGCTCAAAACGCATAAACCCGTCCACCTGTGCCGCGTCCTCAAAAATACTCAGATCAGGGGTTGAGTCTACTGCAAGTATCAACATTATTGTATGAATCGGACCTAGAGAAACCGGTGAAATAACTTAATCTCGAAAGAGAGCTTGACTTGAGGTAAATATTCCTACTCCTCCTCTCTTTAATGTGGTTTCTATGCCAGCAAACATTCATGTTCTGGAGCGAAGTCCTGCACCTCTTATTACTTCCATTCAGCCTGCGGCTTTAGAGGCTCAATCGACAATTATTGAAGTTGCAACCAAGACTGTGGATCTCGCTGCTACCAATCGGTCTAATATTCCTGAAACCGATCAGTTAGAAGTCCTTCAAATCGACTAGTTAGATGATGGTTCCCAAACCGATCTGTTATTTACGTCTCAAACCGACCGGTTAGAAGCTGCTCAAACCGATCGGCTTGATGCGCTACAAACCGAACAACTAGAGGTTATTGTAACCGGTCAAACCAATAGCGATCAGACTATTCAGAAGGAGGTTCCGACTCCGGTTGTGGATTCCTCCACTAATGCTAATAAGATAGTTATGATAGTCGTCAATGAAGACTTCATTCCTACTCCGAAATTCCCACAAGGGATTTTGTATACCCAACCAGATCGAAATGAAAATACCATAACCATGGTTACGGTTGAAATAATTTCAAGAAGCTTTTCCTCCTTTGCTGCAATGAGAACATCAAGATAACTTGAGTTTAGAGAACTAGTTCCAGAACCTCAAAGAGCTAAAGTGGCTGAAGCAAGAAAAATATCGTCTCTCCACTTTCGAGTCGCCTATTGACATAACACTAGAGGCTTAGACCTCTATACAATTGATACTTGAACAAGCGGAGACTGACGCAAAGCTGAAAATTGATGTCTTCAACTCTTGGGTAAATCTTAGATTGGGGATAAGCTTTAGTGAGGCATTTCCAGATATAATAGAAGAATAGAAGTGGTCAAAGTTCCTAAGCTCGGAGGAGGTATCTTCACTATCGCCAAAAAAAAAAAATATGTAACATAAGCCATTCAACGATGTGCTTTTGTGGAAGCATATGCAAGGGGAACAGCCATATTTCCTTTCTTCAAAGGGTGCCAATCAAACTTTAATCCGATTGCTGACACGGAAAAAACAGATGCCGAGGTAATAAATCATTTAAATGGGCTACTGAAGGGATACATCTCCACTACTCTCAAGTATGTGGATGGTGGTGCAACATCTAATTCATAGGAATCTGGAATTCCCCCTTCGCAAAAAGATTTGAACCATATTGATGAGAATGAGCCTCTAGATTTTATTGAAGAAATGCCTGCCTCTCAAGGCGATATTCAATCTATACGAACCGAGCAAATGTCGGTTGAAGAGGGTAAGTCATCGAAGTAAAAATGGACAAGTTCAGAAGAACGAGAATTGTTCGATGGATATGAAGTAAGAGGACCCTATGTCAAAGAAAAATACGGTGGTATGTCAAAACAAGACTAGGAACGCATTCATGCTGCTACGGAACCTAACTCCAATTACATAATAGATTCAGGTCTTCTCGAGTCAACTTTTGAAGAAAATGAGAACGAAGATGGGCAAGGTACAACACACTCTAACCCATCTCTTGCAGCTGATAAGGGTTATTCCTCCTCTCATCAAGTCGAATATTTTGAACCGACCAGTAAAGAACTTCCTCCTCCAGATCAATCTGAAGTTCAGAACCAAAGCAACCAACCCCTTCTCACTCAATTTCAGGACTTAAGTACTCACAGAACTAGGGATAAAAGTCCCAAAGAACTGATCGGAACGGAGAGGTCAATCCAAGGAAGTTCCCTTCGTGCTCAACCTATCCGAGCTATTCCTCTTGGATCCCATATGTCTACTCAATCTAATATTGAAGAGACACGAAGACCGGATATCCGACAAATTCTCATGGAAATAATAGCTCCTTGGCAAGAATCTCTACAATCGGTTACAACTCGACTAGATCGAATGGAGGAAATGCAAACATCCTCTATAATTGGGCAAAAATCAGGAATTAGTAAGGATGTGACAAGAGATGCGCAATAACTGGGGAAGAAGGAACCTCTACTCAACATGACCTTTTCTCTCCAAAACGAGACCATGTCTGCAGTCGACGTCCTTACATCTCAAATCATGGAGATTGACAGATCTCACTATGCTGTTGATGTTGAAAGACAAAGAGAACAAGAGGCAGTAGCTCAACGATATCAAGATGAGGAAAACGCAGTCGTTGAGGCTGAAGAAGATATGATGACCATATCCCAAATGACGACTCAACTTGTGAATTCTCGTCAACCTGAAATTTCACGCAGTGCTCGCTCAAATTGTATGCTACGTCGAGGTGATGGTTCTGCTGTTGACGATGACTCTACTCCAGCAATGGGAAGGGGTCGTGGGGGTAACGCCGGAAGTCAACCCAATGGCACCTTCATGGTCGGGCTGACAAAAGACATGGAAAAGAGGGCATCAAGAGGGAGACGCTAAACCTCTCTTTTTATTAATGTTTTTCCTTTCTTTGTCTTTCAATCATGAACTTATTTCAACACGTTTAATGAACTACTGATATTTTTTCTAACTGCACTTATTGTTTCGGCTATTAAACAGGGCAGTCAAATGATGAATATTAAAAATGTCTGATCAAGTTAGCTGGTTTTGATAGTCTTAGGTTAAAACAATAAAAAATGGAGAAATTGTTAGATTAAATTAGCTAATTAACTTAGGATAATTAGACAACAATTATAAAAGTATCATGTTTTGAATATTTACTTTAAATAATCAAAAAAGGAGAAATTGTTAAGTAAAAATAGTTAATTAATTATTAGTATAAAATAACTATTAAATAAGAACCTAACTGTGTTAATTTAATCATGTGCAGACTTGAGATATTAAAGAAACATGAAAGAAAAAGTTGTCCGGTAAGCATTTAATCAAATTTTGGTATTATGCAAAAATGCACTTTCGGTTTTATCTGCGAATCGTTTTTTTATAAGATCTTCTTTTTGAAGAGACGTATCCGGTTATTTACCATCTCGGTATTATATTGAATATATCCAGCATTTTGCATATCGATATTTTGCAAAACACGCGTTCGGCATTTTGTGAATCGATTTTATGAGAAAATGTGTATTTGATATTTTAGGTTTCGGTATTCTATCAAAGCGTAATTGGCATTTTGAAAAACACGCGTGCAACTTTATTTTTCTGTATTATATAATTGGTTTTATATAATAAGCGCTTCCGGTAGTTTGTGACTTCGGTAGTTTACAAACACATATCCGATTTTATATCTATCCGGCATTCTACAAGACGCGTTCGGTATTTTGCAAATCGATATTTTGCAAAACACACGTTCGATAGTTTATGACTTCCAGTTTTATATATAACTGGGACGCGTCCGGTAGTTTATATAATTGGTATTATATAAACACGCGTTCGATATTATAAATAGGTTTTATCTTGTAACTTCGGTTTTACATCAAGTTGGACCGCTTCTAGTATTTTATTAAAAACGATTTTTCAAAAACATTGATATTTTTATTGAAGCACTTCTAGTTTTTCATACTTCCTATATTTTACCAGCCTCGGTAATATATAAGGACGCTTCTGGAAAATGCAGACGTGAGCTTTATACTTCCCAAATAATTGTTTTCATTTGAGTGAAAAGACTAATGAAGATCTTTCTACACCAGTAGAGCTATGATAAAAGAACCAAAGAAAATTCAAACCTCTAAGATATCCGTTCATCTTATGCTACATACACATTAATGAATATCTTAGCTTATTATCATACAAGTAAAGACAAGATCAAGAGGATCCTCCCTAATGTATTATTCTACAACTCAACCAATCAAGATTAAGACAGGCATCTTATGAAGCAGATATATCTGTTGAAGCAGTAAATATATCCGTTGGCACCTGCCTACTTAAGAACACAGAGGACAACCTGTTTCAATACCTAACCTTTTGATCACGAACCTTTTTACCAATTTTAGGAGAGCCTTTTCAACTTTTGAAAAAACTGCTTACAAGCTCTCTCAAGCTATCAAAGTTCTTAAAGATTCTAACTTTACAAAAGTATTACAAGTGTATTACATACTACCTATTATGTGTGAGTTGGTTAATGTTAGTGTTATAAGTTGACAAAATTTGTTTCTGCTCAACATAGTGTATGTGCTAGGAGTTCGAGAACAGGCAATAACTATGTCCTGGTTGTTTGACTGGGTTTGTACAAGTATTGTATTTAACCAAATATTCTAGTGAATATCCTTCTCGAGGTCGAGAAGAAGAGGTGACGTAGGAACTTTTACTCCGAACATCCATAAACATCTTTCTTGCATTGTTCCTTCCTTTCTTGCATCATTACAATCCTGTTGTGTTGCTTCAAGTCAAAACAAACAGTTCCGCACTTGACTTTGTCAAGAGTTTGTGACGATTTGCGTATAATAGAAACTAGATAATCAACCTCTAATAGGGTTATTATCCAACGAAGTGTGTGTAAATGTTTAACTTTGTGAGACCCCAGTCTCTATCGTCAATCCCGATCCTAACCATAATTAATTTCATAAATTCATGGTGACCACATTCATTGAAAAAAAATGTTAAATAATACATTCCACTAATGCTACGTTAATAATTCTCCACCTCAATTCTTAATGTCAATTTTTATTATATAAATGCTAGCATTAATATTAGCATCATCCCACATAAAGTCTTGAACTTAGAACAATTTATTGAAAATTGAATTGAATTTTTTTTAAATAAGATTCTTTTCAATTAAACTATTCTTAATAACTCACTCAATGATGTCATTTTACTTCAACAATAACAAAAATAAAAGTTTATTCAATATTATATATTTTTAAGTTTTTGTAATTTTTATTTAAACTGAAAAATTGAGTATTTTTTTTACCAAAATGATCGACAGGGCTAAATCTAGTCCTTAAAACTTATTTAATACCGATCCTTAATACCCATCTAATTTCTACAATAGGTATCAGTCTTTATTAAAATGAGGCTTATAAAACTCTTCTTACGCGATTATTAATTCTCTCTTTTTCATCGTCACCCAAACAGAATAATTCCTTTAGCTGAAACACTCCCTCCCTCCGTAATCCTCTCAATAAAACCCTTTGAAACACTCACTCCGAAGATCTCCCACCCAATTACCCAATTTCCATATGAACATTATTGTATGTTTTTGGTGTTCTAAATTAAAAAAATATATTATTCTGAATTATATTATTAAATCAAGATAATTATATAATTTTTATAAAATAAATTTGGTGAGTTTTTTATTTTTGTTTGTGTTATAATATTTAAACGAATATTAATATTTTAAAATTATTCATAGATCATTTTTTTAATTATAAATTGTTAGATATATAGGATTCAAATTTGTGTCAATTGATGGGAATTTTGAACAGACACGAGTCTCCTTTAAATAAAAAAAAAATAATAATAATAGGAAATGTCCACAATCTACTTTTTCTTTTTATTCTCAAGACATATCAACTCCGAACATTTTTTTTACTCTTTTTTTTCAAAACAAATAAGGAAAATAATTAAATCAAGCGGCAATCCAATCTTTAGAGTCATCAGTATCCTTGGGATGAACCTGAACCATCCATTCCATAATTAATCTTTCACAGGTAATTGCATGCAACCACTATCTTATCTTATGTATATATACTTCCCCACAAATTAAGCATTACTTCGATTTTAAACTTTATTTATTAATTTATAATTTATTAATTTATAATTTATAATTTATAAAATTATATAATTTTGAATAATATTTATTATTTATTTATATTTTTTAATTTCAAATATATATATATATATACATATATTTATATATATCTTTAATACATTTTTTTTCTTCTTTAATACTCATAATTTTATTTAATATTTCATTTATTTATTTTATCAAAATAATTTTTTAATATTTTATAATTTTTAATATTAACAAAAAAATCTATCATCCAAATTTATTTAAATTTAAATAAATTTATATTTTAAATATTATTTTATTCATATTATTCATATTTTAAAAAATAAGTTATATATATATTTAAATTGTCTAAACAATAATACTCTAAAACCTTAAGATAGATGAGTCTCTCCATAAATTATATATACTTCCCACAAATTAAGTTTTAAATACTCCAATTTAATTTATAGAGAGACTCATCTATCTTAAGTTTGAAGCTGTGTTGGGGGAGTTATTGTCTATCGTTGGCCTCTATGGTAGAATCCTGCGGCAGATGTCAGCGGTTCGAGTCCGCTTTATAATTAAATTTACATACTAAATTATATGGCCACAATATTTTCTATATAGTAATCGAATTAAATAAAATATGGTCCTTATTATTTATACAAATAAGTTTATAGAATTATTTGATGACAAAATATATATATATATGAGGAGTGATAGAGTAAGGGAATTTGGTGAGGGAATTTGGTGAGGGAATGACGTGTCATCACATTCATTGGTTGGAAAATGTAAAAGTGGGAGGAAAGAAGGAAAAAAGAGAAATTATTTGATTTTTTCAGCGAATAAGATTATGCCACGTCATTCCCTCACCAAATTCTCTCACCAAATTCCCTCACCTAATCATTTCTCTCTCTCTCTCTCTCTCTATATATATATATATATATATATATATATATATATATATATATATATATATATATATATATATATATATATATAAAAGAACACTAAATCTCTTGACCCAGAAAAATTAGACTAAATTTTATAAACGATCTGTGTTGAAAATATTTTAACAAAACACTACATAAATTTTTTATACAAAAATGTATTTTGATGTTTAAAATTAATTATAACAAATAATTAATTCTTTTAATTAAATTTAAATAATCGTTTTAGATTTTGAATAACCAAATCAAAATTTTTTAAGAAAATCTTATTTTTAAATTAAGTAAAATAATTAATTTTAAAGATTATTTATTTAATTAAAGAGTCGTCAATAGATTTTTAATTTAAATCAACAAAAATATTTGTATACATAAACATATATTTGATCAGAAATTCTTTTATGTTCGTTGATTTATGATACTCAGGAAAGGCTTCGCGCTATATTTTTTATATATGTTAAATAACAGTCTTTAATTCATAAAATTTTGACTATCCTTTTAAAAGTTTGATTTTATTACGTTTTATTTAATTAATTATTTTTTATGTTAAAGACATGTATGAACTTGTATTTAAAATTATTGTAACCCCTGAAAATGGTCCCTTGTCCGCAACTTAGCAAGCGTCGGATGACCCATGGCGATACGGGGATCTGGGTTGTCTCGATATTCGATGTGTTTCAACATTGATTTGTGTGCCATACATCTTTTTAGAATAAAATATTTAAAGAAATGATTGGGGGAGAGAATTTGGGAGAGGGGATTTTAAAGGGAATGACGTAGCGTAATCTAATTGACCGGAAAAATAAAAAAACTTTTCTCTCTTCCCTCTCTCCTCCCCTTTATCTTTTTTCCAATTAGTGATATAGTGACACATCATTCCCTTCCCTATCCTCTTTCCCAAATTCTCTCCTCGATCACTTCTCAAAACATTTATTTGAAAAGATTTGGACAGTAACATGTAACTTTTAAAATTAATTATGTAAAAATAATTAATTTTATTCAAATTTTAATTCTTTTAGTATTTTTTTGTAACTGAATGATGATTTGATTTAAAATTCAGTTTAAATTAACCGAACATAATTAATTTAAGAAAAGATTATTATTTTAAAAAAATAGAGTCGTCAAATAATTTTAAAAAAATCAATAAAATATACGTATATAAACGTACTTTATACTAGAGTTTCTATAAGGGGTTCATTATTTGATTACGCTCGGAAAAGGGCTTTCGCCTATGTCCTCTACGCCCGTCGAATACAGTATTATTTTTAAAGTCTGTCTATCATAAATATTTACTTATAATATTTATTTCCTTAAATTAGTAGTACAGGGTCCTAAACAATGATGTGTTTAGATTACATAAATGAATGTATAAATAAATATATGTATAAAATTATTAAGAAGTCGTATCTACGATTTCGTTGATATAAGAGTGAGTGTAAGACCTGAAAAATATCAAACAAATATTAGAATTTAAAAATAAATTCCAAAGTTCTCCCACCCAAATAATTTGAAACAATTCCCACTCACCTATGAACATTATTGTATGATTTTGTTATTCTAAATAAAAAAATGTGAATTATATTAATAAATAAAGATAGTTAAATAAAATTTTATAAAATAAATTTAGTGACTTTTTTACTTTGTTTGTATTATAATATTTAAATAATTATTATTATTTAAAATTATACATAGATCATTTTTTGAAAATTTTAAATTGTTAGATAACTATTCAAATTTGGGTCAATTTATGGGAATTTTAAACCGACCCGAGTCTCCTTTAAATAAACAAAAATTAATAAACCAAATGTCCACAATATATTTTTTTTTCAAGACCTATCAACTCCGAGCATTCTTTTTAAGAAATATTTCAAAATGAAATTACTATTTTTTTTCAAAACAAATAAGGAAAATAATTAAATCAAGCGGCCATCCATATTTTAGAGTCGTATCCTTGGGTTGAACCTGAACCATCCGTCCCATAATTAAACTTTCACGAGTAATTGCACCCAACTATATATATATATATAGGATTCGAAATATGTTTAGGACTATGCTACGAGTATTACTTTTATAAGTAAAGATTATCTCACTTCAAGATCCCGAGTAAAGATTATCTCACTTTAAGATCCCGAGTTCCTTTTTCTCCTATGTTTGAGATACATATCATAAAATTCAATCTTATGTCGACGATTATCCAGTTTCTTATCTCTTCCTCTATTTTTGGGATTCCGCGGTGTAGTTAGTGAAATCAATACATTTTTCTCTTGCGATAGTCATCGGAATACCCGCCCGAGTGAACATAAACGATGATTTCAACACCTCAACCTAAATGAGAGCATATATATATATATATATATATTTGGTTCCCAGGATATATGTTTGGGAATCGATACATTTTTCTTTTGCGATAGTCATCGGGACAGGCGCCGAAGTGAGCATAAAAGAAGATTTCACCTCAGTCTACACATTAGCATTTATCATTATAAATAGATGAATATATTTTTTTTTATTCATTGAGTCTAGATCTCTTTGTTCTCTTGTACACAAGGGGAATAATGAGTTCTTCCTCAAATTGTGGCTTTGACTTGGCATTTGATGGTTTATTCTAGTTCTTTTTTCAAAAGTCTTTACTAGAGGGTTAATATCTTATATAATTACGTAGCACGAAAACAATCTTATTAAGGATATCCATTGATTAGAGTTCTCATGAAACTCGGGATCATATTCAGGAGAATTAATAATTGTTTGATTAACAAAAACACTCTTGGCTTTTTTCCCTAAATATTTCCTAAAATCTTTGTCAATGGTTGGTGTAAAGAATCAAGGTTCCTATTGTCTTCAAACTTATGTGATACAGGATTAGGAATTGTCGATTCCTTTTATTTACTACTGAGACCGGACCTATATATAGGCTTCCTACGTTCCTTCCTTTTGTCTTTGACATATATTCTTTTTATTCCTTTGGAAGAATTACGTCTCACTTAATTCTCCTCTTATATTGACGTAGTTATACAAAACTAGAGGTCGATTAGTCCATTTGAGGCTATGGACTAAATCTGTTTTAATCCTGGTATGGCTGGATTATGGGCCATCATAGTTCTGGTAAGACTAGAGTATGAGCCATCATAGTCCGGGTAAGGCTGGATTGTGAGCCATCATTTGCACGTGTTGATAATAAATATAATATCGCTTTAGTGCATCAAGATTGTATGGAGCAATAAACTATTCACCTTCAACTGTAGATATGCGAACTGTACCTCCAAAGAAAATTTTCTTAATTAAGAAGGGTCATTCCCATTGTGCTCAGAACTTTCCCCTAGGTTCTAACAGTTCTTGGGTTCTTTTGAACACCAATTCACATTATTTTAGGTTTTTGGGCTTGAACTTTCTATTAAAGGTATCGACCATTCGTTTCTAGTAAACGTGAGTTTTGTATAACATGTTTAGCCTATGGTCATTCATTAACGTCAACTAGTCATACCGAGATTTTACCTAGTCTTCTTCAATGACTTGGGTCTCCAAAAGGCTCTCGATGTAGGGATTTCAATCTCGATAGGTTGTACAACATACATACCGTATACTAGAGAATATGGAGTTTCGTTTGTCGATGCCCGAGTAGTCGAACGATATCCCCACAAGGCAAATAGCAGCTTCTAATGCTAATCCTTATACGTTGTGGCCATTTTTTTGATGATCCTAATCACATTTTTTTGTTAGCCACTTCGACCGCTCCGTTAGTTTGGGGTCGATAAAGCGATGATTTGTGGTGCTCAATTTTGAAATCTTTGAGCAAAAATAAAACATTTCCTTGGAAATATATTCCGTTATTTGAAATAATGGCATGGGGTACCCTATATCTGGCAATGATATTGATGCGTATGAACTTTGTCACTTGAGTAGATTTTAGAATCTTGTAAGATGCTGTCTCGACCCATTTAGAGAAATTATTGATAACTACGAGTATGAAATCATGTCCATTTGATGCATGGGGATAAAATTTCCCAATGACATAAATGTCCCATGTAAAAATAGCCATGGTGATGTCATAATATAAAGCAAAGATGCCGAAGTATGTTTTAGATCAACATATAGGTCTAATATTATTGACAACCTTTTACATAACTGACACATTCTTATTCCATATTTTTCCAATAATACACGAGACAAAGTATTTTCTTGGCAAGGGCTGGTCCATTCATATGTGGACCACATACTCCTTCATTTACTTCCTCTATGATCTGTCGTGCTTCGTCTATATAGCTTGTTGGCTATGTAAGCATAGTTAGTAGAATATTGGCGTAAGGCTCTTCATTCCTTAGCTTAAAAATGGGACAGATATTCTCCATACTCAATGTATTTTTACAGAATATCGAACCATAATTTTGTGGGCACTTGAATTGAGGCTACCACTCCGATTTTGAAGTTAGGCATCTATTTCTACCCGATTTCCAAAGGTTTGACCTTAATTCCAATAGTTATTTGGATTATAGCTGCTAGCTTAGCTAAATCATCGACAAAGCAAATTTGGCTTCTTGGCGCATGAACAAAAGATACATGATCGAACTTGTCCATAACTTGGAGTAGGAAGGTATGATAGGGTTTATTATTTCCCTCTCATATTTTCCATGTTCCGTTGAACTAGGATTTAAACAGATTAGAGTCGCCAACTATATATAGTTTAGTAGATCCTCATTAATACGCGATTTTGAGTCCTGAGAGACATGCCTCATACTCGACCTCGTTGTTGGTCACATAATATTCTAACTTAATAGATATGAGATTATATGTCCCATTAGGATCTATCAAATAATTCCAATTCCATAGACATGATTGGATGAAGCTCCATCAAACATCAACTTCCACGTGTCGGAAGTGATAGTCATCATGTGGTCATTCGGAAAGTCGAGTTCATAGGAAGGCTCGGTCGTGATGGATTGATCTGCCAGGAAATCTAAAACAAAGCTTCCTTTAACAGATTTCTAAACCGTATATATCATATTATATTAAGGAATTATCATCATCCATTTAGCGAGTATGAGTGATAGTAGCGTTCTCTTAAATATATAATTGATTGGATCCAACTAGAATACTAGCTTGATATGGTGGGCTTGCATATAATGTCTCAATCTTTTGGTGACCCATGCAAGTTTCCAACACACTTTTTCAGTTGTCGAATAGTTTATTTCGCATCTAGTCATTTTCTTTCTTAGATAGTAGACGACAATCTCGAGCTTATTCTTGTTTTCTTGAGCCAACAGGATGCCCATAATCGAATCTGTTACTTTGAGATATAGAATTAAGGGAATGCCGGGCCCTGGAGGCATAAGGATCGTTGGTGACTTTAGATACTCCTTGATTTTGTCAAATACTTAATGAAAAGTTTCATCGCATTAAAACTTTATATCATTTTCAATAACTTGAAGAGGGTTCGCAAGTGAGAGTTAGTTTGCTAGCTAACCGACTAATGAACTTGATTTTGCCGAGAAAGCTTCAAAATTCTCTTTCATTTCTAAGGGTAGACATAGTCGTAATCGCCTCGATTTTGTATGGTTTAATTTCTATTCCTTGTCGGGTTTAATCGAAGTCGGTACTTTCTAATTCTCTACAAGAATTTGTTCAAGTTGGGAATATACCCATGGAGATCTTTAGATTTCACAATCATGTCGTCAATATAGAGTTCCACTTCCTTGTGGATCAACGATTAGGATCTAAATATATCCTGAAAATCCATCCATGAAAGACAATAACTGGTTGTCGGCAGCATGATCGACTATAATTTCGATATGAGGTAAAGGAAGCTATCCTTACAGCTAATTTTGTTCAGACCGGGGTTGTCTATACACATGTGCATCCTTCCATCTTTCTTTAAGAAAGGAACCACATTGGCTATCCATGTGGGTTAGTCCATAGTTTCAAGGAATCCTTCTTCCAACTACCTTTGAACTTCTTCTTTTATTTTGGCTACAACCTCAATTTTCATTCGTCTTAACTTTTGTTTGACGAGTTTAGCTTATGGATACAGGGGAATATGATGTCGAACAATGCCAGGATCTACGTCGGATATATCCTTGTAAGACCAAGCGAACATGTCTTAGTGGAATTTTAACAATTCTATCATTTCATGACGTTCATCATTACTTAGATTCTGTCCAATCAATACTATTTGAGGATTGTTTTTCATATTGAGGTTTATTTCTATTGTTGTTACAGCTGCAGAAACAATCTCGTCCCCATGTTCTAAGAAGTTTTTCATTTCGAAATTAATATCAGACTAAAAGGAAACATCGTCATCTGAAATGTATTCAAAACTATACTACGGTATTTTATTGGACGCTTCATTACAAAACGAAGAATACATCCTCTCAAAATTGTCATTAAAAACTTCTTTATATATTACAATGTAAAACATTTTTTTATAGTGGGAAAGGGGGTATTGTTTACGTCAACTCTTAGGTTGATTACATGAGCTTTATGAGCTGCTGGTAGGTTTATAGAATCGTTCTCACAAGAACATTCATCACAGAGGGATTATATCTAACCAACTTTTCTAGGATTTTGTGGCAATAAGAGATTCTTTTCCTAATCATATTAACAATTGCATTTGTATTATAAGATCAATCTCAAAAGATTTCGAAACATGGAGAGAGGGTTTGCAAAACTTTATTTAAAAAATGTGGAAATCAAAACACAGTTTCGTTTCCCTTTTTCACCCAAACTGTCCATTTAGGATTGAAGGGATAAGTATATATTGCTTAGATATTTACTTTTTCCAGAACCCTCATAACCTGTCAGAGTATATCCAATACCAAAATTCTTTAAGTCACAATAGGACCAAGGAAAAGAAGGCATGCTAGTAGCATTTGGTCCTAGACCCATTCTTAGGAAATATCCATTTTCTATATGAGACGCATGGACATGATACTGTATGTTAAAAAGTAAGGAATGTGAGACGAATCCTGACCTTGCCTAAATATAGGACAAACATCAATTCCACTTAACTCGATTCATGGGTTACTAGAATTGACTCGAACCAAGGATGGTTATAACATACTTTTCACCCTCTACGGTGATGTGTTAGGATCTAGATCGCGGCTGGCGGACCGGGGTTTGGCCGGTTAGCTCCTTTCACTCAACGGTTGGTGATTAATCCGGTTAGAGATTAACACCGGGGTTTCAATACTATACAAACTGTCACAAACCCTTGAAATGAGTTCAAGTGCGGAAGTGGTTTGTTTCAGGTTGAAGCAGCACATGGGATGAATAGGACCGAAATTGGATAAAGTCAGTTTGGAGTTTGGTGGGTCGGTTTGGGATTCAGTAAGTTGGTTTAGGTAAGATCGGTTAGAATGTAAAGCCGGCAGAAAATAAATAACAAGACATATTTTTTATGGATGTTCGGAGATAAACTCCTACGTCACCCCTTCCTCTCGAAACCGCGAGAAGGATATTCACTAAGGAATACACAAACACAATCCGATCGAGACTTATTTGCTGCTCGATAACACTCGTACAATTCTCACCGAAATTGTAATCTCACTTCAAATACACACTTAAGCTCTTTTAATCTAGAGAGATAAAGACCACTTATAACTTGGGTTGGTGTAACTCTTAAATGTTTTCGCTTGTCACTTGTAACTTGTTGTTAGAGCTGCATTTACTCCTCTTCAACTCCTTCTTTTATATGTGAAATGTGCCAACGGTCACATTTCATCACCTTGAATCTGATTGGTTGAGCAGGGGTTCAGTGATTCAGAGATGGCGGTCTAGACTTCCAGTGTATAGGTCAAAACGGTTAGGTTTGTCTTTTACTTAATATGGTAACTGTCGGTTGGACAGTTGCCTGCACTTGGAGGGTTGCGCCTCTGATTTATCCTGGAGTGGAATGATCTTGTTGGACGGTCTTCTGCAGCCTGCAGATTGTCCTCAGACTTGTATGAATATGGAAATACTAAGATTTGTCCCTTTGGTATCATCTTCAACAGATACTCAAAGTATCTATTTACACCGATCGGTTGTTTAGGTTAACCGGATGACTTCCGGTTTTTCATAGCTTCAGGTTAAACGAATGACCAACGGTTTTTGGCTTTCTCTTCTTGACCGGTCATGTCTTTCTGATCGGTTAGGTTCTTGGCCGGTTGTATTGCTTGACCGGTCCTAATTCTTTAACCGTACTCCTACACAGGAAATTTATTTTGTTAAATTCTTATTTTAGCCGGTCTAATTTATTTAACAATTTCTCCTTTTTCGATTATTTTACTTAAAATATTCAAAACCATGTAAGAAGTAAGAAGTATGCCGGTTTCTTTAAATAGTTCATTTGGCCGGATTTTTGGGAAATGACTTAGAAAATTTTGAGAAAAATTTTGTCCTTTGAAAAAAACATTTTATCTTATCAATTTCTCCCTTTTTGATTATTTTACTTAAAATATTCAAAACTCTGTAAGAAGTAAGAAGTAGGCCAGTTTCCAAAAATACTTGATATATATATAAAAAATTTTACTAAGTTAAACATAGGAAATATATAATTAAAAAAAAACTTCTATCTCTTTTTTTTGGGCAGGTATTTGTCCAGCATTTCTTCAGTCATCATTCCCTTGCCCGGATTGCAAGGATTGGCGCTAGGTCTGGATGAGGATCCTTGACCGCCTGAGGTGCCGGTGAAAAGTGAAGCCGGTGGAGCAACCGATCTTAGTGGGGCCACTTCGAGACCTCGCGGTCTTTTGATCAGCGGTACGGTACCATCCTCGAGTTCGTCATCGTCTTGCGAAACCGGGATGATTAGGGGATCAACAACCGTTTCAGCAACATTGTCCAATAGCTTTGAAATTGCCGCCCTTTTGGAAAAATTCTTTCTTTTTCTAGTAGTCGGTCCGGATGGGGAAGCAGCCGCCTTTTATTTCTTATGGGCGTCGGCAAACTCATCGAATGCTAGCTGTTCGCCAATTAGTCGAGTCGCGTCTTCATTTTGCTGAACTGCTATGGCCGGTGCAACATTTTCCAATGTTTGCATATGTCCGGTCAGGTCCGCATCCGCCACAACCGTTTCTTTTTTAAGTCGGGCTTGCTCTTCCAGGGTATCCTGAATCTTCTGAGCCGCGAGCTCATTTGCTTCCTCAAGTGATTTGTCGGCTGCCAGCTTTGCCGCTATAGTCTCCGCCAGTTGTTCGGTGACCGCCTTTAGATCGGCCTCGGTCTTGGCATGCTTCTCCTCAAGCATAGTCATTTTCTCAAGTATAGATCCGGCAGCAAAATGACTGGTTGTAAGAAGGAGTGACTTAATTGCGGGAGGAGTTGAGGTGTCGGTTCTTCCTTTTCCAGGCCTTCTCGAACCGCTCATAGAACGATTCGGCAACTTCCTTGGTTACAACTTGAACCTGATTCAGCCCTTCGCCCGAACATAGCAGAATCCCGAGTTCCAGGAGTAGGCAGCTGATCTGGTGAATGAGGCCGGTATGGCGAGTGATGATCATCCAGATCAAGACATCGAACAACACCCTAGACTAGTTGACCGACGTATCTGTTGTGATAGCGGTCATCATGTTGAAGACTGTAGCACAGTAGGTGTTGGTCACATCCTTACCCAAGATTCCCCGACCGATGATATCATTGAGAAGCTGGTATTCAGCCCTCAATGATGACCTAGCACCGGACGGTTCGACCGAGAGAAGTTCAGAGAGATTTCGGCCTTTAGTTCGGCCGGAACATTTAGATCGGTGATCCATTGCTTCGGAAGATCGAAGCATCTGGCGAAGTCACTCTCCGTGAAGTCAAACACGGTCCCTCCGACCCTAGATTGAATGAGGGTGTCGAAATAAGGGGTACCCCGGAAAACCCTGGCGTTATAGAAGAACTCCAGGACGGTTTCGGGAAAGATGACATGTTTGTCATCTAGAAATGATTTTAGACCGCTGTCTTCAAGCGACTTGATCATTTTGAAAATTTCATAATGCTCTGTACTTTGAGCTGAGTCGAAATCAACTTGGAGAATGTTTTGAAACTGAGACATTTTTGTCTTAGTGAGAGGATAAGTTGATGTTTGTGAATATTTTGTCTTATGTTTGCCTAACTTATATATTAGTGGAGGGATGATAGTATTATCCAGTGTATAGCAGGTGATTTGATCTATTAACCATAAGATAAAACATATTGCATGAAATAAGCATGTCTACAACCTAGGATGTGAGTCATAGGCTTGGACGTTGAAGGATATCATATCTTCACGTCTTTTGAGGTATGACCATTTTGTTTTGAAAAGGTATCTTTTCAGAATAGATACATTTAAACACAGAGAGTTGTTCCACTTTTGTTAGGAGGCCAAATAATCCAAAGTACATTATTTCCAAACCGGTCGGTTTTCAGTCATTGGTCCCGATGCGGTTAATTGGTGCATGCACTAAGTAACCGGTCGGTTTACTGTGACTGATAGACAAAGCGGTCTTCAATAGGTACCTTGGTGAATTCGGTTTCCGACAATTTAGGAAGAGCTGTCGGTTTTGTCTGTCCGAGCCAATTTTCCTTTTAGACATTTTAAGAGTTGAGCTGATTAATATTGGTTAAACCGAATATGTTTCTAAAGTGAGAAAACTTATCTTCCTGTAGGGGTTTTGTGAAGATATCGGCTACTTGTTGTTCTGTTGATACGTATTCCAGTAGGATATGCTTCAGCATAACATGTTCTCGGATGAAGTGGTGTCTTATGTCGATGTGCTTGGTTCTAGAATGTAGAACCGGATTGTATGTGATTGATATGGCACTTGTGTTATCACTAAATATCGGAGACTCTTCAGCGGTGATACCAAAGCACTTCAGTTGTTGTTGGATCCACAGGAGTTGTGAACAGCAACTTTCGGCTGCCAGATATTCAGCTTCGGCGGTTGATGTGGCAACCAATGTTTGCTTCTTGCTATGCCATGAAACAAGCCGATCACCTAGGAATTGGCATGTTCCGCTGGTACTTTTTCTATCAACTTTGCAACCTGCATAGTCTGCATCCGGGTAGCTTGTTAGGTTGAAAGATGAGTCCTTTGGATACCACAGACCGACTTCAGGGGTTCCCTTTATGTATTTGAAGATTCGCTTCACGGCTGTATAGTGAGATTGTTTTGGATTAGCCTGGAATCGTCCACACACACCGACCGCAAATAGTATATCCGGTCTACTTGCTGTCAGGTATAGGAGAGAACCGATGATTCCTCGATAGGCCGTCAGATCTACTGCCTGACCGTCATCATCCTTGTCCAGTTTGACTGATGAGCTCATTGGAGTAGCGGCAGAGGAACATGTGTCCATCCCAAATTTCTTTAGAAGTTTCTTTGTGTATTTAGGTTGACTGATGAAGGTTCCTTCTTCGAGTTGTTTAACCTGAAGGCCTAGGAAGAAGCTTAATTCTCCCATCATACTCATCTCAAATTTGTTAGTCATCAATGTTTAAAATTTATCACATAGATTAGGATCGGTTGAACCGAAGATGATATCATCCACATATATTTGAACAAGTAGGATATGATCCTTTTTCTCAAATTTAAATAGTGTTTTATACACTGAGCATATGGTGAAATCATGTTTTAACAGAAATGCGGTTAGTGTATCATACCAAGCTCTAGGAGCTTCTTTTAAACCGTACAATGCTTTGTTTAAGCGGTATACATGATTAGGTAGGTCAGCATTTTTGAAACCGGGTGGTTGTTCAACATATACTTCCTCACGTAGGTCACCATTCAAAAATGCACTTTTAACATCCATTAGAAAAACCATAAAGTTTTTGAAAGCAGCAAAGACTAAAAAAATCCTAATAGCTTCAATCCTAGCTACAAGGGCAAATGATTCTTCAAAATCAATGTCTTCTTCCTGTTTGTATCCTTGTGCCACTAATCTGACTTTGTTCCTCGTGACCAAACCGTCTTCATTGAGTTTATTTCTAAATACCCATCTTGTTCCTATGACCGGTTGATCTTTCGGTCTAGGTACTAGGTACCAGACTTTATTACTCTCAAACTGGTTTAACTGTTCTTGCATTCCCAAGATCCAATCCGGATCTGACAATGCTTCATCCACCCTTTTCGGCTCAATCTGGGATATGAAAGTGGAATTAAAGTATTCCTCCAGGATTTGTCGCCTAGTTTGAACGGGTTTTGAAAGGTCACCTATAATTAGCTCAGGAGGATGATTAGTGTTCCTTTTGAGATTCGGTTTAGGAGAGTATACCAAATTACCGATTGTTTGATCAAGGCTAGACATATCGGTAGGCTGAGCAATAATGTCAGGCCAACCGATTTCCTCAGTTTGAACCGAGGTGTCATCTTCCTGCTAAGTGACAGCTTGATCCGGTTGGATTTCATCATCACCCATTTGGTCATGGACAAACCGTCTGAAAACCGGAACCTCATCTTCATTATCAAAATGGATATTGTTATTTTCCAGTCTGTTGTGTAGATGAAAGGATGATGCAGTGTTACTTTCAACCGATTCATCGAATACAACATGAAGAGATTCCTCCACGGTTAAAGTTCTAGTGTTATACACTCTATATGCTTTACTAACTGCTGAGTAACCTAACATGATCCCAATATCGGATTTTGCATCAAAAGCAGATAGGTAATTTTTGTCATTTATATGAATGTAACATTTACAACCGAATATTTTAAGATACCTAATGTTGGGAATCCTATCAAAGTATACTTCATATGGTGTTTTGTTGTGAAACTTGTTAATGAAAGACCGGATTTGCGTGTAACATGCAGTATTGATAGCCTCAGCCCAGAATTTTTTAGCAACACCCGAATCGGCTATCATGGACCTTGCGGCTTCCTTGAGAGTTCGGTTTCTTCTCTCGGCCAGGCCGTTCTGTTGAGGAGTCCTAGTACTAGACAACTCGTGTCTAATACCGGATTCATCAAGAAATGCATTTAGAGTATTATTTGTAAATTCGGTTCCTCTATCACTCCTAACGCTGTTGATGCGTGTTGATTTTTCATTTTGTAAACGTTTAAGTAGTGTGACAAATTTGATGTGGTTTCACGTTTAGATGCCAAAAATATTACCCATGTATACCTAGAATAATCATCAACAACTACCATAGTGTACATCATACCACCTAGGCTAGTGACCCTTTTCGGTCCAAATAAATCCATGTGTAGGAGATCTAAGCATCGGTTAGACTGAATGTGTCATTTACTCTTAAAGGTTGACTTAGTTTGCTTACCTATTTGACATGCTGAGCAAACCTTATCCTTATTGAATATTATATCAGGAATTCTTTCAACTAGCTTTTTACCACGGATATAGTTTAAGGTTTTCAGGTTTAGATTATTTAGCCTTTTATGCCACAGCCAGGTTTGATCGGTTTTAGCTACCATGCAAAGAGAATGTTCTACTTTATTTTTCCAATCTACCTTGTATATGTTTCCTAACCTATTTTCGGTTAGTAGTATGTTACCCTGAGAATTTTTAACTAAGCATGCATGTTTAAGAAATTCTACAGTGTATCCAGCATCACACATCTGGCTAATGCTTAGCAGGTTAAAGTGTAGGTTTTCAACTAAAAGTACATTATCAATTGTTAAGTTACCATGGACAATCTTACCCTTGCCCACAGTTATCACCGAAGACAATCATTGCACCGGTTTCTATTTTGATGTCGGTTAGTAGGTTGTTGTTTCCAGTCATGTGTCTGGAGCAACCGCTGTCCAGATACCATTCAAAGTTTCATAGCCATTTCTTCATATCCTGCAAAGTATACATATTTACAACTATTTTGTACCCACATTTACTTGGGTCCACAAGTGATTAGTCCTTTAGGTATCCAGACTTTAATAAGTCGGACAACTTTCCCGATTATGGTTCTGACTAGTTTTCTTATACTCGGTTTGAAATCTTTATGTTTCCCTAAAAGTTCCTTATTTGGTGATGACCTTTGGTCTATCCTATGTGTTTGTGAATCGGTTTGTTTACCTTTGGGCCGGTTGGCTTTCCTTCTCTCAAGATGAAGCCATTTTTCGAAATCAGTTGGACCTACATAGATTAGTTCGTCTTCCGGATATGAGGCACTTTGTTCCTCGTCGTCGGTTGAAGAGCTCTTGACAAATCTTACAAAGGGAAGATTATCCTTTATGAGCCTCATCTTGTCCGAATGTTTCTGGTTATTGGATCTGTTGTTTTTATATCCAAGACCAAACATGCACTTGGGATGTCTATTATACATAGACAACTAGTTCATCATTTCACTGGATCTTTTCCATGCATCTATTCGATATTGGGTTCGGGCATCCTCCTCGGTTAACTCTTGAACTGACTCCTTGAGCTGTTCGGTCTTAGAGGATAGTTCAGGTGCTGCCTTGATTTCTAAGATTTCGTTAGGTTGAATACTATTGGTGTTAGGTTCGGACATGGCTGGTTCTATGGGATCGGTTCTAAAGTTGAGTTGGGTTGGTATTAGTGTTAATAGGTTCTTATACTCTGTTACCATGTCATTTAGTGCATTATATAATTAATCTTTACTAAATTCTTCACAGGGGGAGTCAAATACTTGTTCCTCGTTTGTCATGAGACATGTGAGTTCATCATCACTGTCACTGTGAGCTCATAGGCTTCCTCCATCATCGACTATCAGTGCTTTATGAACTTCACTTCCTTCACCGGTTTGTGGATAATTATTTCGGTGGTTTTGATCGTCCGTTTTCTGGTCATCCCGCCTTGGTTTTCTGCATTCCCACCTGAAATGTCCCAAACAATTGCAATTATAACATCTAACATTAGATTTATCATCGTAGTTATAGTTGTTGTTGTTTGTCGGTTGGCTTCTCTTCATGAATCTGCCAAACTTTTGTGCAAGCATTGCCATGGAATCCTCGGTGAACTGTTCAGCGGTTCTGATTGGTGCAGGAGCAACCGGTTCTATGGATGTGAACAATGCTTTAGTGGAGGTTGAGGCTGAAACTTCATCTTCAATCCTAGATCTCATTTCAAACTCATATGCCTTAAGATCTTCGAATGAATCGTGTAGCTTCATCTTGCTTAGGCAGTTTGATTCCCTCATCACCATCGTCTTTATATCCCATGCACTTGGAAGATACCTTAACACTTTCATGATGATTTCCTTGTTATCATACTTCTTTCCAAGAGTGGATAGCTCGTCTATCACATCTGTGAACCGGTCACTATACTCCCTCATTGTTTCTCCCAGTTTCATCTTAATGTTTTCAAACTTCTGGGTAGCCACCATTAACTTGTTTTCCTTGGTTCTTTTATTTCCCTCATGAATTTGAATCACCATATTCCATATTTTCTTAGTGGTTTTGCAATCTCTGACCTTACAGAAAGTGTTCATGTCCAAACCGTTGATGATACGGTTTCTAGCATGATTGTCCAGATTGTTTCTTCTCTTATCATCTTTTGTCCATCCTTCCCTTTCTTTATCAATCTTTACCGGTCCTTCAGTCAGGATGAACTGCATCTCGTCATCCATGGTAATTAGTTGCAGGTGCATGCGTACCTTCCAGTTGACGAAATCGTCACCTTCTAGCATTGGAGGCTTATCGAAAGACGTGTTTGCTTGAGTATTGAAACTAACTGCTCTGATACCAATTATTAGGATCTAGATCGCGGCTGGAGGACCGGGGTCTGGCCAGTTAACTCCTTTCACTCAACGGTTGGTGATTAATCCGGTTAGAGATTAACACCGGGGTTTCAATACTACACAAACTGTCAGAAACCCTTGAAACGAGTTCAAGTACGGAAGTGGTTTATTATAGGTTGAAGCAGCACACGGGATGAATAGGACCGGAATTGGATAAAGTCGGTTTGGAGTTTGGTGGGTCAGTTTGGGATTTAGTAAGTTGGTTTAGGTAGGATCGGTTAGAATGTAAAGACGGCAGAAAATAAATAACAAGACAGATTTTTATGGATGTACGGAGATAAACTCCTACGTCACCCCTTCCTCTCGAAACCGCGAGAAGGATATTCACTAAGGAATACACAAACACAATCCGATCGAGACTTATTTGATGCTCGATAACACTCGTACAATTCTCACCGAAATTGTAATCTCACTTCAAATACACACTTAAGTTCTTTTAATCTAGAGAGATAAAGACCACTTATAACTTGGGTTGGTGTAAATCTTAAATTTTTTCGCTTGTCACTTGTAACTTGTTGTTAGAGCTGCATTTACTCCTCTTCAACTCCTTCTTTTATAGGTGAAATATGCCAACGGTCACATTTCATCACCTTGAATCTGATTGGTTGAGCAGGGGTTCAGTGATTCAGACCTGGCGGTCTAGACTTCCAGTGTATAGGTCAAACATGCTAGGTTTGTCTTTTACTTAATATGGTAACTATCGGTTGGACAGTTGCCTGCACCTGGAGGGTTGCGCCTCTGATTTATCCCGGAGTGGAAAGATCTTGTCGGACGGTCTTCTGCAACCTGCAGATTGTCCTCAGACTTGTATGAATATGGCAATACTAAGATCTGTCCCTTTGGTATCATCTTCAACCGATACTCAAAGTATCTATTTGCACCGATCGGTTGTTTAGGTTAACTGGATGACTTCCGGTTTTTCATAGCTTCAGGTTAACCGGATGACCAACGGTTTTTGGCTTTCTCTTCTTGACCGGTAATGTCTTTCTGATCGATTAGGTTCTTGGCCAGTTGTATTGCTTGACCGGTCCTGATTCTTTAACCGTTCTCCTGCACAGGAAATATATTTTGTTAAGTAATTATTTTAGCCGGTTTAATTTATCTAACATGATGAGTTTACCATTAGTCATGAACCGTATTTTTTGATGTAGGGTAAAGGCTAGAGCCTTAGCCTGATATAACTAAGGTTTTCCCAAGATTATGTTGTATGATAGTTGCATATTTATTATGCATAAATCTACCTCGAATGGTATATCGGCTACGTAAATCATTGTTCGGAAGCTACCTATAATGTTTTGTCAAGAATTGTCAAAGCCTCGGACACACAAGTCTGATAGAATGATTTTATCGATGGAGATGCCAATTTCTTGGAGGGTCCTCCACGAACATATGTTTAGTGTTGAACTGTTATCGATTAGAGTCATGGGAATGAATTTATCGGCCATCTTTATAGAAATGTAAAGTTCCTTAAAAAGGGTTTCGTTAGGAACAGGTAGTTCTTTGTCCTCAAATCCTATAATGTTGATTTACGAAATTATTGAAATGATTCCAACCAACTCTTCAGGGTTGTGTTGGCTGGTATAATAGCTTTTCTTAGCTCATTAAGCACGACCTGCCTATAATCTATATAATACATCAGGATTTCCCAGATGGAAATATTGGCATTTGTCTTCTTTAATTGAGTAAGAAGATTATCGCTCGGGTTTTGAGCTCTAGGCTCATTTTCCTATCTTAGGCCATTGGATGGTCTAGGAAGATTGGCCATATTGGATGGGGTTATTTTCATAAAATTGGATTGGAAGTCAGATCCACTTCAGGTTGCTAGAACTTCATGTTTAACATTTCTTTTTGGAGAATTCGTGTTGGGATTATCAGGGATTCACCAATTGCTAGTAGAGGTGGGATTCTTTAATCCTCCTTTTTAGGCCATGTATTTAGTATATTAACTTCAAGATTGTTAACAGGTTCATTCATGGAGATCATATTCACCTGGTGATCGGGTAGCGGAGTATCGACGATCTCAAGTTTAGGGATGATATTCTGATCAATCAATTCTTGAAACTATTTCTTAAAGGCACTATAGTTATCATTATAGTGACCTTTTATCTGATGGTATGCACACCATGCATTTTCAAATTTCCCGAGGAACTCTTTACCCGTTATTGGGATTAAGGGTTTGATTAGATTCCTTTGTTGGAGGAGAGAAAAAGCTTGACTCAGGGTCATACCCAATTCATCAAAGGTTTTTGGAGGTCTTAGAACCTTTGGTATCGGCGGTTTAGATGTAATTGGGACATTTGTTTTGACCGATACATGTTTACTTAGACTTGACTTAGGAGATATCGGAGCTTGCCAGGAAGCTGTGACTTGATGAACTTCGGTTTTGGCGATCTTATGAAGTTGCAGAGGAGTAGAACATTCCTTCAAAGTTTTACCCTCATTTCTTTCCTTTTTAAAGGATTTATCGATGTTCTTACCATTCTTAATGAGCTTCTTCATGTTTCGGAAGGTTTTAACGACAAATTCAATAGAATATCGACCATTAATATTATCCAAAATCATATCAATTTGTCTTTGTTCACTGGGTAAATTAACCAATTTCTTCAACAACAACTTTCCATCTTTCGATAAAAACCAAAAATTTCTCGTTCTTGCCTTGTTTCACGTTTTTAGCTTCTTCTCAAGCCGTTCTAAACTGAGATGCATGCTGAATCGTTCTATAAAGGCTGATGTGAGTTCATCCATAGTTTGAAGGTATGATACCTTCTTTTGGTGATACCAACATAAGAATTTATCATCTAAGTACTGTAGAAATAGATGGAGGATTATCGGTTCTCCCCGATGTAAATGTGTCATAGTCATTATATATATCTAGAAGAAAGCGGGAGGGTCACTCTTGCCTACGTATTTTGACAGAGATGGTAGTTTTACACCAAATAGAATGATTTCTCGTTCAAAAGTTTTCATAGAATTTTTCCAATGATGGTGTTCATCAATACTACCTTTGGTCAACTAATTTAACTGATCTTGAAACTTGGCTTTATTGGTATTCAGCTGAGCCATTTGTACCTTATATTCCGTAGGAAGAATAATTGTAGGGTTTATTCCCTCTTGGGAATTGGGGTCAACATCTACAAGTTCTGGTTGAGTTCTCTTTGATCTTTTATCCTCATCTTCATCATAAAGAGAGGCTTCTTCCACGTGAGTTTGAAGGTTAATCCCGATTTGTGTGACCACATGTGGAACCATTTGTTGTGTCTATCATGATGAGGATGGATGATCCTAAACAAGAATAGTAGGCTTGGTCATTAAACTCGTTAATATTGCCAATTGTTTTGTTACTTGTTAAAGAGTAGTTTCATTTCAGCAAACTCAGTTAGAGCTACCGTATCCTTATTAGTTTTCGGAGTTCCTTCGCCCATTTCTTGGCACATAAAACGTCCAGTTTTGGGTCAATTCTTCGTGGGGTTGTACTGGCTTGTTGCAGTCGTGGGATGTGATTGCAAAGAGAAAGAGATAAAGGTTTGTAGATGTAACAAAGTACAAATGCATATGCATATCCATATAGAATGAATCATAGAGAATGAGGATCTCTTTTTGTGATTTGATTAAAATGATATAAACATACTCGCAAATCTTGTTATAGACAAGACTCATTGTTGATATTTTACAAAGAGAGATTAAAGGCAAAAAGTTCTTGATAGAAATTAGAAGCTTTAGGTCTAGATATAGTCTGTTTTGATATTAGTATTTTTTTCTGCTTTAGTTTCCAAAACTTTCTCGTACTGGTTGAGGATGTGGTTTAGATATTTCATTCGCTTTGATAGGATATTCATTTGAAAGGTGTTATGCCATTTTTCGAGATATCCTGCATGGGTCATACGATCGATGGGCTTATCCACAGAGAAGGAAACTTCAATAAAGTTGTAGCCAAAATGTTTAAATAGTTTGTGTGTATAATAGTAAGTAACCAATTCCAAACTCATATGCATGATTAGTGGCCTATCATCCATCATGAAAGTCATTTTCTTGATGGGATACCATGGAAGAATGTCCCTGTTTCATCTTTGCTCTAAACCAAAAGTCCAAGCAAGGATTCCTTCATTCTTTGATATTGGATAGAAGGGGACATGATGCTATCAGGTAGAACTGGCGGACAGTGCTTGAGCTTGTCAAGTATTCAGATCTAGAGGATTAAGGGGGATCTTTGTTGCCTCTTCGCATTTTGTGTTCTACTGCAATGATTCTCGAGGAGGGATTACCATTTATAGGTTTTAGAAAGAAATGATTCAATAGAATTGACATTGTTATCATAGATGTTTTTAGTATAAACGGGATCTCTCAAATTATTATTTCCATCATGGTCCAAGTCTGGAAATCGATGTACGTCCTCGAGATGATAATATTAGAAATAACTTTTAAGTATCCATACTCTTCTTGTAAGAACTTTCCGATGGGAATATAGTCTATTAATGACCTTAAATGTAAAACATTTTTGTTGTTCGTCATAAGAATACCCCGAAATTTTTCTATGGTTGGACATATTGACCTCTCACCGAGAAAGTAGACACGTTTGACTAGGTTCCACATTCGTTGTATTTCCATCATGAATTTGGCCATAAGATCGATAATTCCATTCATTAGAGTGGAAGTTATCGATCTAGGGTACCAACACGACATTCATTAGCATAAACATTACTGGTGACTACGATTATAGAAGATGAAGTATTGCAATTGTAAAAACAAGAGTAAATGTATATGCAAATAACACGACTTATGGTATAAACATCTCATAAACGTTTTATATACTTTCTTTATTGAACTCCGATTTTATAAAATTCAAAATTTCAGGGTTCATAGTTTTCTAATTGATTATACTATTGCTTTCTAACTTTTCTCATTATATTACTGTGGTAAAACTAAAGCTCCTCTTTAGGGGGAGCGAGTCCTTCTGCAGCAGGTAGAAGTGATAGAACCTTTACTCTCTTTTTCTCCTTACTGATGTTGGTACTCATCCATGATATGGTCCAGATAGTCCTTCCTGTCCTTTGGGATGCCCATCTTGACTGCATCATTCCATAACTCTAGGTAGTTTACGTAGTCATTGTGGTCAACGGGCCTGTCTATGACAACCACACAATCATAATAGGGAGGCATACAGTCTTGCCTAAATTACTTGAAAAGCTCGTTGGTGTAGTAAAAAATGATCCATTCAAGACCCATAATCATAATTACGGATTGATCATCCATTAGATATACCATTTTCATAATACCATACCATGTTGATGTTCGCGTATGGAATCATTGTTATGGATTGGTATTTCTGGCTTGAGACTCCTGATGCGTCGACATTGAACCGCGATACATATCTCACTACCGGGAACCATTTGAGGTACACCCTCCATCTTTTAAAATATCCATATATAGAGGATAATGAGAGTCTCTCTCTTGTTAAGATAGTAGGTTAAATAGAATTCATTTAAACCTAACAATGTTTCAATTAAGATAATTCCTTCTGAGATCCTTATTTCCTCCTCTAAGATGATAAGCCACTTCTAGTATCTTGGAGGATGGTGGGCGATTGCCTGATATGGCGAGGAAAAAGTGGGCCATCATAATTTTTATGGTGATAAAGGAGGCACAAAAATTCAAGGGAATTTCTCTACTCTTAATGGCCAGCTTTACCCAGCGTGGAAGGTCCAAGTATGACCTTGTGAGGATTTTGTCCGCTGTAGTTTTGTTATAACAAAATTCTTCATGAATAAGGTGTCTGAGAGACATGAAGTAGGTGACTAAGAGACATTGACTCCATGATAACAAAATTCTTCATGAATAAGGTTATAAAATTTTGATCTGGTACTTCTTCACATAGTCCCGAGTGATATACCATTTTGATTCCTATAAATTATTTAGGATAGAGCCTAGGTACCCTTTGGGGTGATGAACCCGATAAGGTGAACTATTTTGAAGGTTTGAATTGTTTTAAATAAAAAAATTTATAGCTAGAGTTTTATTTATAAATCAAAAAATTTTGTTCCTAGTAGAGTCGCGAAGAAAGCTGGAACTCTAGGAATTATGCATAAATAATTAATTTTTATTCAAATTTTAATAATTTAAGGATTTATTGTAACCAAATGATGATTTGATTTAAAATATAGTTTAAATTAATCGAACATAATTAATTTAAGAAAAAAATTATTTATTTAAAAAAAACTAAGTAGACAAATTATTTTAGGAAAATCAGTAAAATGTTTGTATATAAACTTACTTTATACTAGAGTTTCTATAAAAGTTTGTTATTTAGTTACGCTCGAGAAAGGGGTTTCGTGATATGTCTCTATGCCAGTTGAAGACGTTTTTATTTTTAAAAGTCTGGCTATCAAAAAGATTTATTTATAACATTTATTTCCTTAAATTAGTAGTTTGGGGTCTTAAATAAGGATATGTTAAATTACGTAAATAATTGTACAAAATTATTTAGAAGTGCGTACATGTGATTGCGTTGATATAAGATTTAGTATAAGACCTGCGAAATATTAGACAAGTATTAGAATTTAAAAATAAATTCCAAAGGGGGCCTTAAATAAAATACTTTTTTGGGAAATATCCCAAAAATATTAAAAAAAATCATTTTTCTGACTTATTGGGATTATTTGAAAATGGTGGGGTTCAAAAATTATATAAAAAATTTTGGATTTTGAAAAGTGGAACCAAACAGGTAATAGGACCAGAGTCATATGGCCTGGGTCAGTTTTTACCAGTCTATGCTCGGATGGGCTCAGTCTAAACCAAGAGTGGTTTGGGTTGGGACTCAGGACTCGGGACACTCGGTAAAGGGACCAGAGGGTTTGGCCTTGGAATTCAGGAGGCTCGGTCCTAAACTCGGATTGTTTGGTCATTAGGAGGCTCGGTCCTCGGTCAAACCTCCCGGTCCTAGGTGAGTATACTCTGTTAGATTTTGACTTTGATTTGTATAGCTTCTACACAAACCCAATCAGATCACATGTCTTAACAACTTCCTGTTCTGAACTCCTAGCTATCATACTCTCTATTGAATAGACAACGTTATGTTCAACTTACAATATTAAAATAACTATCAGGTAATACAAAATATTATCTCTCAACGTGACGTGGTGACTTGATGTATTCACTTATGAAAAGCGAGCTAGAGAGTGAATAATCAAAGAGTCGAGAGATTCAGAGATCAAGAACCATAAGATTTGTCGTTGTACTCTAATCTCTTTTTATATTTGATGCATGGCAACAGTCGAATCTATCTCATAGATACGTGACATTTTTTGTTTGTTGTACACCTGATGTACAGGGTAGTGTGCATAAGAATAATATTCGTTGGTGCGTGGCGTATGAGATTGTAGTGCGTAGAGTATTCGGTAGAACGTGGTGTACTGGATAGTACTGCGTGGGGTAGTGGAATAATCGTGTTTGTGGCAGTTGTACATTTTGGAGTATTAAGTGTTAAGATCGGGGTCGCCCTTGGAGGACTGGGGTTCCGGTTTTGGAAGGGTTGACTGCTTACACAACACAACACACGCTCTGATTGGTGATAGTCCGGTTAGAGACTAAAATCGTTCTCAACACTAGGCAAGCTGTTATAGACTCTTGAACCGGGTTCAAGGGCGGAAATGTCTATTTCAGCTTGAAGTAACACGCAAGACTTAGTTTTGATGACATTAACAGGAAGTCGGTTGGAGAAGATAGATGGACCGGTTTTGTTAAGGAGTAGGATTATGTTTCGGTTAGTATTAGTTCGGTTTTAAGTGAGTGAGCCGAAAATAAAGAAAAAGACACGAGACAAGATTTTTTATGGATGTTCGGAGCAAACTCTTCTACGTCACCCCTTTTCTCAGATTATGAGAAGGATCTCCACTAACTTTGAATGTTACAACACTCACAATGTCGGTCGAGCCTAACTCGCTACTCGCCGGTTACACCACTTCACTCTGATGTAATACAAATAACTCAATATGATAACAATGCTTTCGGTAAATGAAACAATTATTTAGGATCGTGCGTGAGATTTCTTTCTCTCTCTTAATATTTTCATAACCGTATTTAATGAAGACCCTTCGTCTTCCTTTTATAGTAAATGATATCCTAACGGTCATCTTCTTCTCTCACTGTAGGATTGGTCAGTTTGAAACAACGCCGATTCAGAGATGTTGCATGCACGTTTCATCTTTCTGACACTTGGAAGGCATGCATACACCGGCCAGTTGTTGATGACGTGAGCGGTTTGCAGTTTTGGACACATGTCAAACATGCACCTTCCGGTTGTCTGATTCGGATCTTCGGATAAGCAGATCATCATTGTTTTTATCGCATGCTTCTGATCCGGATCTTATCTTCTTGCATTTTCCCAAGAAGCATCTATTTCGTCATATTACGTCATCTTGTATTTCGAAGTTTCCGGTTGATCTTCTTGTAATATGATCCGGCTAGGATTGAGAGCCTTCTTGCTAGTCGGTCTGGTTGAGATGTTGAAGTTGGTTCCTCTTGATCATGACTTTGATCATCTGGAGCCGGATTACTTTGGTCTATTCTCCAGCCGGTCTATGCGATCTCCAGCCAGTTTATACGGTTTGGTATGTTCCTGCACATGAGAGTTAAGATTAATTTAGTTCTCTGGCCGTTTAAAATTAACTTACTTAATTTTTCTAACAAAAATTGTCTAGACCCGGGATTTTATTACCGTAGATACTGAACAAAGCCTCTTTTACTTCATCCTGTGTGACAACCCTGATTAGATCTTGATTGTCTTCAACATGAACTCTTTTATCGATAATCTGGTATAAGGTGTTCAAATGACTTGGTTGCGCTTTTTTTGTACCTATAAGCTCTTTATAGAAGTTGATGGCGAGATCTTGTCTCTTTTATATCCCTATACATATTGACCATCATCATTGTTCAGCCTATAAATATTATTCCTCAAATTCCTAGACATACATTTCCGATAGAAGAATGCAGTATTCTTGTCACCGAGAGAAAGCCAATTCTTCCTTGATTTCTATTTCACATAATTCACTTCTAATAAGCTCAGCTTTCTGAAATTGCCAAGGGCATCTTTTTCTTCCTCGTTAAGTTTCTCATCATTTTCTCCCCCAAGTAACTTGCTTTTGACTTCTTCTAACTCAATTCTGGCTATTTGGACTCGTTTGGAGATGTTACTAAACTTCTTCTCGTCAAACTTTTTCAATTGGATTTTTAGAAGTCCGAGCTTATCTGAGACCCTGAATATGTTTGAACCCTACACATTTTTAGCCCACACTTTACCCAGTATATCTTTGAAATTATCACTCTCCATCGAGAAATTAAAGAACTTGAAGGGTCTTTTGAACCTGTCCTCCTTCTCCCAGAAGAGTTTGATAGGGTTGTGATCCGAGATTTCGGGATTCAAAATGTGTAGTTGGCTTCTCAGGAATTGAGCAATCCACTTCTCATTGGCAAGACTTCTATCAATTCTGCTTTTCTGAATATGTCCATCTCCTCAAGATGATGACCATGTAATGAAGTTCATTGAGTTGGTTGGTTCGATGCATTATTTGTCTCTAATGTAATCATTGAAGTCAATCATATCTTGGGTAATATCAGACTCCAGGCTTGGTTCAATTTCGCTTCTCGTAGCATTAAAATCACCAAGGACGTCCCATGGTTTATCGCAATTAATCCAGTTCTTAAGGAAGCTCCAGAGTAGTCTTCTCTCAGTACTGGAATCGCTGCCATAGACAATAGAAAGTTGAAACTCAATTCCAGTGATTATTTCCTTAACCCAACCAGTATTGTTTGATCATTGGAGAAAAGCGACTTGACTTTGGCAACCATTAGATTCTAGACAACCCAGATTCTTCCAGTTCTCGAGTTCGAATTATGATTGAGTTCCCAGCTTCTATCAATGCACAGCATGTGAACCTTGTCAACATTATTGCTTTTGACTTCCGTTTCCAGAATCCCCATGAATGTAACCTTATGATTCTCAATAATCCTATTAATTTCTTTACTTTTGAGAGGATCATTAAGTCCTCTTATGTTCCATGTTATGATTCATGAATGGATATAGGGGTTTGGTTCCTGCATTTCAAAATTGTCTTGTACTACACGGTCTGTCTCATCATTAATGAAGTCATATGCATCATTATTCACACTGTCTTAAATGGCTACAAATTGTATTCTCTAAAATTCATACTCATCGGTGATTGGATTTGTTGCATCCTAATCAACTTCATTAGTGCCAATAGCCCCTTTTTTCTGTTCGTGAGTGTCCGCATATTCTCTTCTATTTGGCCTTTTTGACTTTGGACTTCCTCACTACTAGATTCTTGAGTAGTTCCTATTTTGATTCGACCCACTTTGGAGCTTAAGCTTTCTACTTCAATACCCCTCTTGTTTAGGTTCAATTCTGGATTTTTAAATTCTCTAAACTCAAGTATTTCTAGGTCACATTCAATAGATTCATCAAGAAATTTGACATTTCTGAGCCCTGGATTTTCTTGGTCACAGTCTTGTTTCTGACCTAGATTCTGATGTTTACTTAGACCCTAATTTTGACCCAGACCCTTGTCTCCTTTAGCCTATTTCTAATCTTGACCCATAGTTGGATCTTGATTCTGACCCTCAGCATGGTGCTAATCTTGTCCCATATTTTGACCATCAGCCTGATGCTGACCTAGACCCTCATTTCTCTTTTCCTTGTGCTAATCATGACCTTTGGAACTGACTTCCATATCTTGATTATTACCACGGCTTTGATTCTCAATATTCTTCTGAACCCTGACCCATTTCATTTTTTGTTATTTTTCTTTTAACCCTAATCTGGCTTTTGGATTTATTGTGCTCTTGATTTTCAGCCTTGTTATTTTCTATCTGAATAATTTCTTTAGCTTCAACTCGAGGTTGATTTCCTTCCTTGGCAATTTTTGATTGGATTTGATTTGTTTCCTAATTGTTTGCTAAGACATTGGTTTTGGCAGATGCTTCTTGTGATGTTCCAGATCTATTATTCTAATTACCATTGCTAGTATTTTGTATAGCCCTCTTAGTTGCTTGATTGCTTAGATTGGCATTTCGAGAATTATTAATAGGACACTTGTTTGTCGAGTGGGTTAGATTTCATACCCGAAAGAATGTGTGAGTTATGTAAGGAGTTGTCATCAGTGCTAAATCTATGTTAACCTGAAGTATACACCGATCTCGCTCCTCTACAACATGACCTCCTCTTGGCCCTTTTCTATCCCCATGTATCAAACGGACACGAGTTCATACTCGTTTCTATAAACTACTTCACCAAATAGGTTGAAGTAGCTTCCTACAAAGTCCTGAAATCATATCAATTGACAAAATTCATCTGAACTAGCATTATCGCTAAATATGGAGTACATGACGCCCTGATTTTAGATAACGGTCGAAACTTTCAAAGAAAAGTGTTACAATTGCTCAACGAATTCAAAATCGAGCACCACATATCATCTCCCAACTGACCCCAAACCTATGGTGCGGTCGAAGCGGCAAACAAAAATGTGATTCGGATCATCAAGAATGACCAACACGTACATGGACTAACACGAAAAGTTGGCATATGCCTTATGAGGGTATCGTACAACCGCTTGAACTTTATGGATGAAACTCCATACTCCCTAGTTTACGGCATGGACGTCATACAACCCATAGAAATCGAGATTCCAATCTTAAAAGTACTCTTAGAGAGCCACGTTGTCGAAAAAGACTAGCTCATATCTCGATATGACCAACTAACATTAATGAAGGACAAAAGGTTAAATGCTCTCTGTAAGACCCAAGCATACCAAAAACACATGTTAGACACCTTCAATAGAAAGGTCAAACCTAAAAACCTAACAATAGAAAGGTGATATTGTTCTCAAACAAATCGGGGAACTCCTAGACCCTAGGGGCAAATTTTGACCTCAATGGGAAGGACCATTCCTAATCAAGAAAATCATTTTTAAATGAGTTTTTCTCCTATCTATAATAGATGGTGAAGAGTTTATTGCCCCCAAACAATCTTAACGTGCTTAAAAGATATTTTTTATATTATCAAGCAATGCGTAGAACGGTCTAAGGCTCGACCTCAAAAGAAGCTTATCTCAACATAACTCAATCCTAAGTTTTGTATAACTTGCAACATGAACAAAGGACTCTAGTCCAAACTATGGAGACCTGATTCTTCTCTTGTAAAAAATAAAACGAGAAGATACATAGGAAATTGTTACGACTTAATTTGTAAACTTTGTGTTTATGGGTTTTTGATTTCAAGAATCGAGTTCTTGATCGCTAGGATCGAGTGGGGAATCTTGAAATAAAAGAATTCAAGGTTAAAGGAGAAGAAAAAACAAAAATGAGAAGAGAATACTACTAGAATATACCTAACAGTCCAAGATAAAGGATCAAGACAAAATATTATTGACACTAAGAACTTTCACAAAGCTTTTCATTCATGCCCATAAGGGAGGTGGAAATCAGCATATATAGCGCCTCAATTTCCCAAGAACACTTTGTCCTAATCGCTGATGATGGTTGTTGGCATTCTGTGGATCTTGGAAACGTTGTCCACAAATTATTCATTTTCGGTCCAGGCAGTAAAAGGATGTTGCAGACTCATAAAGTAGGCCATTCTCGATAGTTTGTCAACTACCACAAATATAACACTTTTACATTTTGACTTAGGTAAGCTTTCAATGAAATCCATGGAGACCTATTCCCAAAATCGATTGGGAATTGCTAAGGGCTAGAGCAGACCCTTATTTGCTGAATTATCAGATTTATTCTTTTGGCAAACTTCATAGGTTCAAACAAACTCTCTAATATCTTTCAGCATCCCTGGTCAGGAGTAAACTAGCTGCATTTTCTTTTGGGTGACCAGCGTCCCCGAATGTCCCCCCTTCTACTCCCAAATGCATGGCTACAATTAGGGTATTTCTAAGATCGTTGTTCTTTCCTACTACTAGTCGGTCCCTTTTTCTTAACATCCATTGGTCATATGAGCACTCAGGATGAGAATCAGAATTAGCACGGATTTCATAAATGAGTTTGGCTAAGTTAGGATCTTCTTTTTTTTTGGGAAAACGACTTAGCGTCATTTCATTAAAAATTCCCAAAAATGGGAAAAAAAAACCACGAGTTTAAGAGTTCATTCTAGACAGGCCTAGAATGATTTTGAAGTCGTAACATTCTGAATAAAAGCTAAAAACGTAAATAAATTATCTGTTTACAATGCTTACAATTCTAGTGAGTTTAAAAAAATGTAAATTCTAGTTCCTGCAGATATTTCAGTTCTGCTCCGTGCTTGGAATTCCTCTCCACGTTCCCACGAGGGCGCTGCAATCCGATACAATATCTTTCCATAACTCGTCGATGCTCCTGCGGGTTCTGTCATATACCCTTGCATTCCGTTCTTGCCAAATGTTATACACCACTGCTCCAAAGCCGCACTTGAACACGCTTGTTGCAAATCTATTTCCCTTGGCTTTGAGTAGTGCCGCTTCTTTGATTTCATTCCATTCGCTCGGGAAACTGATCAGCTCCAGGCTTTTATAGAATTTGTCCCAAAGCTCCGAAGCAATACAACAGCTCCCAAATAGGTGATCTATGGTTTCTTCATTTCCTATGCATAGAAGACAGCTCGCGTCCGGGATGCTCATATGCTTACTGATACGATCACGTGTGCTGAGTCTTTCCCAGAAGGCGAGCCATATGATGAACTGGTGTCGAGGGATAATCTTCGTTGACCATACAAGAGGAGCCCATTCTACTTTCTGCGCTTTTTCCCGGATTACCTCCCATATTTTCTTCAATACCAGCTTCTCATTGTCCTCAGCTTTCCATTCATGAATATCCGGTCTTTCGTGTAGTTGTATGTTACTTATATGATCAAGTCTCCTCTTTCCTTCTGGAATTCTTCTCAAGAGCAAGTTCCAATTCCCGTATTTGATGTCTCTGATTTTTGCTTTTGCGCAGTCCCTTCTGATACGAGTATTTTGAAACTGCTCCTTGTCAATGATAGGCTGGTTTTTAAACCAAAGGTCGTGCCAGAATAGAGTGCCTTTCCCGTCCCCTAGTCGGATGTCATAAAGATCTGCAATATCGCTTCTTAGTTTAAGAATCTTTTTTAGAGACCAGCTCATACCTTCGTGAATTTTGCAAGTCCAGATGTTGGTTTCGTGTTTCATAAATCTCGTATGCACCCATTTGATCCATAGTGACTCCTGATTGCGCTCCAAAGCCCACAGATGCTTGAAGGTTAGAGCCTTGTTCCACTCGATACAGTTCTTCAAGTCGATGCCTCCCTCGTCCTTCGGTTTGCAGAGAGCGGTCCATTTGACTTTCTTTCCTCCTCTTCCACTATTACTCCAGATAAAGTTTCTCATCAGTGTGTCGAGTTCCTTCATTACCTTCTTCGGAATGATCATTTGCTGCGCCCAATAGCCAACTATGCCCATAACCACGGTTTTGATAAGTTCGATCCTCCCTGCATAAGAAAGTTTTTTCGCTGCCCAGCCAGATATCGTGTTTTTTACCTTTTCAATCAGCGGCTTGTAGTGTGAGATCTCGATCTGCTTCGCAGTAAACGGAATTCCTAAGTACCTTATGGGAAATCTGCCTTCCTTGATGCCCATGATGTTGAAGATGTCCTGCTTTGTTTCGTCCTTCACGCCTCCATAAAATGCCACACTTTTGCTTTCATTAATAGTTAAACCTGTTACCTCAGGAAAGAACGTTAGTGCAGCCCTAATAGTTTTAATGGAATCAATGTCCGCGTGCGCTAGAATGAACAAATCGTCAGCAAAGCATAAATGTGTTACCTCCTCTACCTCACAGAATGGGTGAAAGATGTATGGACGATTCTTTCAGAACATCGCGAAGATGCTCTCAAAGATTGCCATGATAGCTACGAAAAGGTAAGAAGAGAGGGGGTCCCCTTGCCTTACCCCGTTTTCACCCTTGAAATAGCCTCTGTGGACTCCATTGACGCTAACAACAAAGCAGGATGATGAAACGCATTGCATAATCCAATCGATAAAAATCATAGGAAAAGCAGAAACAACCAGAAAGTCTCGAATGGCTTCCCATCTAACAGAGTCAAAAGCTTTCTTGATATCTATTTTGAAAGCCACTCTCGGGGATATTTTCTTTTTCCCGTAGCCTTTTAATAGGATCTTCTTTATAGCTTTCTTGAATTTGTTTTTGGATAGAAATGTGATAGATAGAAATCTATGTACAGACCCGTTACCCGCTTGGATAGATCATTTTCCACCATGTTTTTTTTGCCCCTTTTATATTGAACAACAAACTCGTATCCCACCAGTTTATAGAGTCATTTTTCTTACGCCGGGTTTGAACTCTCTATTCCAGAAGGTATTTGAGAGCTTTGTGATCGGTCTTCACAATGAATTGCTTGTATCTTGGGTAAGATCTCCACTTCTCCACGTTAAAGGTCAATGTCATCAGTTCATTTTCATACGTAGACGATGGTAACTTTTCTGGGTTCAATTGCCTTGTTTATGAATGATATGGGTCGTCCTTCTTGCATTAATATTGCCCTTATACCATCTCCACTTGCATGTGTCTCTACTACAAAAGGAATATTGAAGTTGGGAAGCGCCAGGACCGGAGGGGAAAGCATACGCTGCTTCAACTACAGAAATGCATCTTCAGCTTCTTTATTCAATGCAATCTGACATTTTTTCAATAGGGCAGTGAGAGGTCGTGTTATGGAGCCGTAGCCTTTTATAAATCTTCTATAATATCTAATTAGACCAAGGAAACCTTTCAATTTCTTAGTAGATTCTGGAACTGGCCATGTGCTCATTGCTTCTAGTTTAGCTAAATTAGTGGCTACTCCATTCTCGTCAAGAATATGGCCTAGGTAGGAAATTTGCTTGCACCCAAAATTATATTTTCTCATTTTAGGGAATAACTTGTTATGTTGTAGTATTAAAAGTACCTTATGTAGGTGGCGGATATGTTCCTTCCAGTTCAAGATGTATACTAGGATGTCATCAAAAAATACCAACACGAATTTTCTTAAGAATGGTTTCAGGGTCGCGTTCATTAAACTTTGGAAGGAGGATGGAGCATTGGTTAGGCCGAAGGGCATCATCAGAAACTCATACAGGCCTTCGTGAGTCCGGAATATTGTTTTATGGGAATCACCTGGGTGCATCCTTATCTAGTGGAACCCTAAACGCAAATCCAGCTTGGAAAAGACCTTGGACCCATGCAATTCTTCCATCAATTATTCAATGACCGGATAGGAAACTTATCTTTGATGGTTGCTGAGTTTAGTCGCCTATAATCTATACACAATCTCTAGGATAAGTCTTTCTTTTGGACCAGTACCATAGGGCAGCAAAAGAGTCGTGGCTTCTCCTTATGACTCCCATGTCCAGCATATCGTTGACCAAAAGTTCAATTTATGTCTTCTTTAGGGAAGGATACCGGTAAGAACGCAAACATACATCTTTCGTGCCTTCCTTTAGTGGGATTCGGTGATCTTGTTCCCTGGCTGGTGGTAAGTCTTCAGGTTGCTAGAAAATTGGGTTCAAGTCATCTAGCATCTGCTGAAGGTCTTTAAGGATCTCTTCTGGCGTCATTGGCCTTCATTTTCACTTCTTATTTGGACCATGGCAGCAACATTGCCTTTCTTTAGCAACTTCTCTAGGTGGTCACCCTATATTAGGTTAATCTGTGCATGGGGTATGCCTTACAATACCGTGGTTATTCCTTCCTTTTCATAAGAAATTGTCAGTTTTTCGAAATCCCATTTAGAAGGACCTAGAGTAATCAGTCACTCAATGCCAGCATAGTATCGTACCCTGTCATGGTGAGAACCTTCATGTTTTTTTGATAAAATTTACCTTTCATAGACCATTTCAGATCTTGATAAAAGCTAGAGCATAGAATGTTAGAGCCATCTGCCACTCGGGCCGATAGTACTTGGGTGGGAAGGATTTCATGACTAATGTTCTTCATTATCCTGTTATTAATGAAGTTATGAGTGTTGCCTGTATCAATTAGAATCACAGCTGTTAGGTTCCCGATCTTGCCAAGATTCTAGAGTGTTTGGAGGTTTTTGAACCGTTCAATGCATGTAGAGAAATAGCATGCTCTTCCCCTGCCTCAAGCTGCAAAGGGGGATCATCAAAAACCATCTCTAGAGTGGGTTATTGGAAATATGGGAAGCTTTCTTAATCATTGGCCGAGACCAAGAATAACTTTGATTTACACATGTGGTTGGGTTTCCATTTTTCATCGCAAGTGTAGCATAGGCCCTTCTTTCTCTTTTCATCCATTGATACTGGGTTTAATTACTTAATTTGGTCCTAGTTTGCACTTGAAAAGGATCCATAGGATGAGCTCGGCTTGATGCATGGGGATTTGTTCGCGCTTTTCCAGCTTGGGTTAACATTAGTTGGCATGGGCAGTAACGGCGGTTCAGCGTTGTATAAGTGTCTGCTGCTCATGAGGGACCTATATGTTGCTTCTTGGACTTTAGCCATGGACATGGCTTCATTTAGGGACCCAGGAAAACACAGTCGGATAAAATTTGCGATCTCTCCCCTCAAGTCGGACAAGTAGTAGTCTATAACGTATTCTCTCCACATGTTATATAGTTTTTTGGGAAATCGACATGTATTTGAGATTGTATTCTTGAACAGAACTGACCTGTTTTAGATTCATTAATTGTCTCATTGGAGTGTCATGTATAGAGGGCCCAAATTGCACCAAGAGGTCTCTCTTGAAGAGATCCCATGTCATGGCTTCTCTCTGGTTGCGGTTCTAGAGATATGACACGTACTACATTCTTGCTTCACCTGTAAAGTGAATAGGGGAAATGTCTAGTTTTATGGCATCATTAGTCTTGTTCACCCTGAATAATTGCACGGCGGATATTAACCAGCCCTCCACATCGGGCGCATCAAACCGAGGGAAATCAACCTTGATTAGCTGGGTTGGAAGAACGTAGTGTTGGCCGTGGTGGTAGGGCATGTTCGGAGGAGGACCGTGGCAAGAAGCATCTTTATAGGGTATGGTGCATGGGTCTTAGCCATTTCCAGACGCGCCAGTTTCAAAGGCTGCCCTTCTTTCTTCAGCGACATTGAACCTTTTGTCCATTGTAGCGTGCATAGCAGCCGATTCGGCCATGTTCTGTTGCAGGGTAGCTTGCATAGAAGTCGATTGTTGGGACAAGCCTTTGATTATGGTCTTTAAAGCATCCATCTTTGCTTTCTAGTTGGTTTCTATCATTTCAGTGTCGTCTTGATCTAATACCAAGATGTTACGACTTAATTTGTAACTTAGTGTTTATGGGTTCTTGATTTCAAGAATCGAGTTCTTGATCGCTAGAACCGAGTGGGGAATCTATAATCAAAGTGCAGCGGAAATATTATGAGAAAAGAATTCAAGGTTAAAGGAGAAAAAGAAACAAAGATGAGAAGAGAATACTCATAAAATATACCTAACAGTCCAAGTTAAAGGATCAAGACATAAAATATAATTGAGACTAAGAACTTTCACAAAGTTTTCATTCATGCCCATAAGGGAGGTGGGAATCAGCATATATAGCGGATGAATTTCCCAAGAGTAGTTGGTTACAATTCTGTTACAACCTTTAGGGACATAACAACAATGAGTTTTGTGGGAAACAGAAAACAGAATTAAAATATTGTTATGCTACAAAACAAACAGAATCCCCACAATAATCTCTAGCACAAGTGTTCCATAGGACTGTGGAAGGTACTGTTTCTTATTTGTGGATCCTAACAGAAACCTACATGTTTGCGGGCCCCATCTCAGCTAAATAAAATCCCCTAGTACCTTCCTCAAGAGAAAGAAAAAATCTATTGAAAAAGGAAGAAAATCTTTATCCAAACAAATATGTCGAATTTTTGGAAACAAGTAGGAGCAAAGCAAAGAGCATAGCTTTCTTCCAATGTATATCCTTCAAAATAAAACCAAAATTTTCACAATATCCCCTGATTCAAAAGATATTTGTTAGAAACTCTTTTTCGTTTGTACATGTTTATTCGAAGAGTAGCCCACAGCAAAAAGTTTGTGAAGAAAAAAACTTGAATAAACCCTATAAAAGTGAGGCTTAGAGCCCCAAATTGAGAAATGACACTCCATCCCTACTTTTGTTAAAGGGAGAGAGATTTGAAATTGGATACTTCGGGAACAAAAAAATCAAAAAATGAAAATGTGAAAAAGAGAATAGGACTAAACCCCGAAAATCTCTTCAAAAAAATCGAAAAAATTGTTCATGTGTTGATTGAGGTATTGAATTCACCATTTGTGTTTACTCGTACTCTAGTCATGATTGCTACGACAAGAGTAAAATGTATCGATTCTACCAAATATACCCTTAAAAACGGCTTTGGTGATTGAGGTATTGAAATCACCACTCGTTGCTCACTTAGAATCTAATCATGATTGCTACAGCAAAGGCAATGGTGTACCAATTCTACCAGATATACCTGCGATTCGAAAAATTAAAAAAAAAAAGAAAAAATGGCAAACTAAAACCCAAAGCACAAAATCAATGACCTCTCTAAAATGTTTTAGGATGAGTGAACTTTCAAGAAATGTAGTTTAGGGTCGATCAACCAAATATAAATTGCACTCTTTTGTCAAAGTACTAGAGTTTTGACGATCTACTTCGAAGGTTATCATTAGGGATAATCATTTGTACACGAAATCAAATTTATAGCTAATATTTCGAGAGTTGGGAAAAAAGAAATATTACTTCTTGATGAAATAAAAATCATCAAGAATGACAGGAAGAGATCTTCAAAGCATAGCCCCGAATACGTTTTGAATCTAAAAACGTCATGATTCATCAGAAAGGATCAAAGTTCATTCCAATCTCGAAACAAAAGAGATAAACAAGAAAAGAACTAGGGAACCAAAAATATTTATTTATCCAAAAACGTGAGTCATTTGTCCATGAATAAGACCATAAGACTACCAACTGATTTTAATAAGTTGCGAAGGCCACTTTGGAAAAAAGAAAAGGGAAAGGGATTATGTTGAAATATTCCCTTGAAAAGGAAAGAGCCAGTGTTGATTCTGAAAAGTCAAGTAAGCAAATCGAGTCTCCAAAAACCTTATATGTTGATAGGTACGTGAGATCGTTCATACACGATCCTATTTCAAAATACTAATTGTAATTAGGTACCCAAAACTCTAACTGTTGATATGTGCGGTAGATCGTTTATATACGATTCCGCTAAAAATCATAATTATAGTTTGGTATCCCAAACCTTATTTGTCGATAGGTCGAGACGTCATTTGTATATGACTCCGCCAAAAAAACTTAATATGTTGATAGGTCGAAATATCGTTCGTACACAAATCCGTAATAAAAACTCTATATGTCGATAAGTCAAGACGTTGTTCGTACACGACTCCGTCTACAAACCTCTATATGTCGATAGGTCAAGACGTCGTTCCTACATGACTCTGTAGTTAAATCTTATTTGTCGATAGATCGAGATGTCGTTCATAGATGACTCCGTAACAAAATCTTAATTTTGGGACCTCAATCCATTTTCTAAAAATATTGAGAGATTAGAAAATGATTTCAAAATATTTTCGGAATGTTTCAATAACAAAATATTTTGCTTAAGGCTTGTTTGGTGTTTATTTCTAAACCCTAACACCCTTAAAATGACAGATGTTCTTTAGATATAATCCTCCTTGAATATCATCAGCAATAGGTACTAGCATTTAAATATTGTTTCAATATTTCAAATAATGCTAAAATCTAAAAAAAATGACTAGGACTAGAAGAATAATCGGTTAAAACTCAAACGTTATACAACCGATTTTTAAAAGTCAAGTTTATAAGTGGAGACAGTGTTTAAAACGGGTACGAAGGATGAAGCGTGAAAGCCCTTTCCCGAGTATCATCAAACTTCGAAATAAAACAAAACTCTAGTGAAAAATATGTTTGTACAAATACACCTTTTAATTAATTTTCTTAAAATTAATTGGCAATAAATAATCTTTCTTAAATTAATTATGTTTAATTAATTTAAACCAGTTTCATAAAAATCAAATTAGATTTGACTACCGCAAATTCCCATATTATTAAAATTTGAATAAAAATTAATTATTTTTATAATTAATTTTAAAGATGGTCATGTATGATCAAAATCTTTTAAAATGTTGTTTTATTTTAAAATAATACCTAACACGTAAACTAATGTTGAAATCATAAAATTTTGAGTCACTTTTGATCCGTGTCACGCGTTCTGATGCGCAACTGCAGGATTCTGAAGATTACAAACCTAATTGCATAAAAGAAAATAATACACTAACATTTAAGTTGCCGACAAACAATACTTAAACTCGCCGTGCTAATGAAAAGTACTTAGATGAAGGTGGTAGCTTTGTTACTTTTGGTTTCAGTTTCAGCGAGAGTGAATTAAACCAAGCACAGGTCACTTGATAAGATTTGTTGAAAGAAGTCACACATGGTAATCCAAACTTCTTTCAGAAGCAACTACAAAATAAAATCATTAAAATTTGTTAACAAATTAAAGAGATAATTAAAAAAAACTAGAAATATCTAATTATTTCTAGAAACAGAATAAGAATTGAGTGTACATTACGCAAGCTCTAGTTCTTGTTTGACTTGGCTAATAATTTATTATTTTTACTTATGTTGTTTTATTTTATTATATATAATGATTAGAATGTATATTTCACAAAATAGAGATCAAATTGTCTTTATTATTTAATATTTAAAATATATATATATTATTGTTTATATTTATAATTAAAAATGGAAAATATATATATATATAATAAAAATGTAAAAAAGAAAAATTTTGAAGTAGAAAAATCACAAAATTTTGTCCATTTATAGTAGCAGAGTAAATGTTTAAAAATATCACATTAAAGAGTTTAAAAAGAAGTCCTTCAAAATCAAGTTATATTTCATTTATATAAATGTGAAATCTATTAAGCTATCTTTTTTTCATTTAATTCTTAATGGTAAGGTTAAATATATTCATGAATAATCCATCCATCCAATAATTAAACATATTAACTTAATTTACAAATTATTCAGTATAATAACAAGCTATAAATCATCGAGTATTCGCACCACAACGCATAATACATTGATTCGCTCACAAATTTGAAGCCGTTAAATTTACAAAATTAAGATTAGAAATAATATATATAAGTCTTCAACTTAAAATTATCATTATAAGTACATCACTTTAACTAATTAAACTAATAGAACACTACTCTTTAAATTCAACAAAATTTAATAAAATTAGGACATTGCATTTGTATAATTTTAATTTTTGGTATTTGTTTTTGTAATGTTAGAGGACGAAGGTTTTTGGAAAACCTAAATTATGTTTAAAAATATATATATATATATATATATATATATATATATATATGTATATATATATATATATATATATATATGATTGTAAATGAGTATGAATAAGATGATGATCATTTACCGATTAACCTTGGATCAGAAGTTTACATACCATAAATAAATATATATAATTATAAATTATATTATTAGACCATTAAAATTTCATACAAAAGTTTAATGGGTGTTAAAATATTCAAATTTTAAATGACAATAAAAAAGGTATATATGTGCAAATTTGAAGGAATTGTGTGGGGATGGAGAGGGGAGTTCGAATCTAAGTTGGTGCGATTTGAGAGTGAGTGTTAATTAATATGATTTAATTAGAGTGTTGTGATATATAATGATATTAGTGAAAAAAATTATTTCAAAATTTTTTTTCAATACGAATATGACACGGCATTGGATAAATTATATTTTTAACAAAATGAGTATTTTTTCAAAAATTGCCTAATCTTTTTTTGTTAACAAATTTCAAATCTTAAAATCAAGAGATTTCTAGAATGGATTTCTAGAGCTTTGTCGAATAACTGTTTTTTAATTGATCGGAATTGGAATTTTCATATTTTACTTGAAATTTTGATGGTTAATCGGATTGAACACTGTTGAATGAATTCGTGATGGAAAAGGAAGTAATTAAATTGGAGACAAGAGAAAGAACTTGGAAAAATATGATTAATTTTTCGGTAGTGGCGTCGGCAACGGGCAGCTATAGGCGGCTGACTTTCGTTGATCAGATACATGGGGAAGACAATCCAAAGAGGGCTATGTGGCACGATCTGGATCGTATTCCAGAGATCGCGTCGGATGGCTTGGATTTTGTAACATCATTTTTAAAAAATTAAACCATTTAAAAGTTTTTTTAGATTTTTGAAAAAACATCAAAGTTTTCTTTTATTCCAAACTTATAAACATAATTTACAATGTTTCTAAATGACCTAAACACTACCCCACCCTTCTACCAAAACCAAAGGAACAAAAAAAATCAAGAAGTTTGAAAAATCGAATTTAAGTGTTTCGTTTCAAAGCATTTCAAAAAACTTTAATCAAATAAATTTGTGACATATATAGAACTAATATAAGCATTGAATTATCAACAGAAAAAATGAAGAACCCTAATGTTTGAGTATAAATTGATTTTTTAATACTCCAAATTTTATAAGTTGATTAAAACTTACAAATATCTTACAAAGCTTCACTAATAACTTATTAACAAGCTCAAATCAGCCAAACAAGCTCATATGACCTTAAATGAAAAAAATCCCAAAAAGTTTGAACTTAAGCTTAATAATGACGGATTATAAATATCCAGTTTCACTTTCTCAAATTCTTTTCTTTATTCTATATGATCTAAGAATATATATATATATATATATATATATATATATATAAATGAAAATAAAAATAAAAAAACAGGTCGAATGGTTAGCTGGTTGGGACCAATTTTGGGTTTCAAAGGGAGATTATATTATTTTTTTAATTGTTTAAAAACAATTTTTTTCCTTTGATTTGCCTCACACTTATACTGATAATGAATAGGCAATGAGAAAATAAAAAGACAAAAAAGAATATGGAAATCAAGGAAAAAGTGATGAAAGAACAAAAACATGAGAAAAGAAGAAAGAAAAAAACTAATGTGCTTATTTAAATAGATGGAAGAAAGGAAACAAAATAATGTGCTTTAAATAGTTGGTTTAGTGACTTATTTAAATTTGTGCTAACATGGGATTTTATCGTTATTTATTATTTATTTATTTGGTTTTTTAATTTGGAGTTTAAATGAAGCATACCTCTAACATTTATTTTCAGTATAATTGTCACATCTTTTTCGGATTTAAAACATTTTCATGGTTTAGTTTTGAAAATCATTTTCAAGAAAAAAAAAACGATTATCTTCTTTTTATATATATAAAAATTATCAATCATTAATCCAGTCTAATGTATGAACGAATATTTTGAATTTTAATCTCTCAAAAAAAATATAAAACATCAAACTTTAATATTTCATTTTAAACTTTCACTTCTTTATGTTACAATTTTTGAAAGTTTGTTTTATCAACATGATTTTAGAGTGTTAAGTCCTACTAATAGAGATAATATTAAATGAGTTGAATTAGTTAATTTTAGAGTATCCGTTCTAATGAGTTAACCCATCTACTTCTTGTAACCAAGATAAGCTAACTAGAAATTTTTGTTTTAGGCGCACTTTGGTCAAGTCGGCTAAAATCCTCTTTATCATATTTTAGTTGTGAAATATATTTTATACAATTAACATTTTAGTTTTTGTCTAATTCATTTTTTTTCTATATATTGATGATTATCTTATTTTTTATTATTTAAAAAAATAAATACCTTATTTCATTTTATTTTATTTTTAAATAATACAAAATGTTGTTTTATCATCCAAATTACAAGAAAAATATTATTCTAGTTCTAAATCAATTAGGATATTTATTTAGGTTTTTGGACAGGGTTAATCAGCCCATCACAGACAACAACTATACAAAAATCGAAGAGCTAAGAGCTAGAATGAAAAAAAAAAAAAAAAAAAAAAAATCAACCAAAAATTGACCTTAAAATATATCATATAGTTTAAGGTTATTTGTAAACCGAAACCATATTATTGAAATAAAATCCAAACTTGAAATGAAATAAATAGACTAACAACAATTATCAACATAAGCTAAACATCCACATTCAAATTAATCAAAGTACAAAAACTGAAATATATAAAAGACTTTACCCGAAATAATTAGCCTTGGATGGGATAAATATATTCTAGTGGACAAGATGCTTAAATATTTGTACTTTAATTTAAATTAAAGTTGATAAAGGATATCTATTTAGAATTAAATTACTAAATCAGTAAGTGTATGAACACTGATTAACAACATATAATAGCAATAAATTAAAACACTTAATAAATTATTATTATTCTAGTAGCACTATTGTCAACATTATTAAAGCTAATATTTGTGACGTTATCCACCCCAAGAGTCCCAATAGGAATAGGACTATGATGAGAAGTTTGTCACGTCGGGCATAAAATTCTAACATTGCTATCATGACAGATGTTGTTCCTAGTAATATCAAAGTCATTCCCTACAAATTAACACACGTGATAGAGTTTAAGTAATAATAATAATTAAACATAAATTAGTTGATTTAAAGATATTGTGATCAAATAGGAACTAACCCAATCAAATAAAGCATAAATACGCACAACTTTAACTTCATTGCGAAATAGGAACATCCTCTCCTTGAACAAGGCACATAGGTCTAGAAGCGTAAGACCCGAACTCCATAATATTATACACGCAAGTGGAAACCACAAATATCTGCACGAAGTTAGTTAGTTAATTATAATTAATACACAAAATGAAATTGAAGCAAATTAAGTTTATAGTTAAGTTAAGAAAATTACGGCATAGATGATTCTAACATCTCTTTTATAGTGCACATAACTATCAGTAAACCAACCACAGAAATTAGTTGAAGTATCCTAAGAATTAGGAAAGTTAGTGTCCCTGAGCCGCCTTGAAAACTCCTCATCAAAATCTTATGAGTAGTCACAATGAAAAAAAAGAATCAGTACCATTCATATATATATATATTATATAAGATTTGCCGAAATATGAGATTTAAGTTATAAAGACAACGAAGAGAACCAAAAACACTGGTCAAAGAGATTAGAGTTATAACCCCAATAAGATTCCAAATGCATATTTAACAAAATCAATAATACATTTACCTCCGCAGGGGTTGTTTTTATGCGTAAAATCGGATCAAAGAACCGCACAAATGAAGATATATAGGTTCCTGTAAACAAAAATAGTTAATTGCCGAGATCGAGTAGGTGAGGAAGAGAACGAAGATGAAGAGAGGAATTGAAGACAGATAATATTTTTTTTATGTAACCTAATTCGTTATAAATATTTTGTATCATTGATTAATTTCGGACGTTATGTTAACTTCCGATTCTTATATTCAATTGCTTTTCTTTTTTTTTCTCTTATTAATGTGGGTCCCTTTTTCATTACATTTGTCAATTTTTATTATATAATAAAACTGAGCGAGTACAATATATTCTTCTTGGATTTCATGTTTTAGACTAATTTTTCTATTGACACATTTAATAAAAGATTACTCAAATATAAATATCGAGATTATTAGTTGCTTTCTAGATTTTAAATTCGATAATAAATATTTTGTTCCTTTTCAATTCTATTTTATTTGAAATATTTTTTATTTAATAAAAAAATTATATTTATTTTTACTTATTTTTAACTTAGATTTAAATATTTATAAATTTTAAATTATTTTGTTTTAAAATAAATTATATAAATAAATTAGTTTTTACAAGTTTTAATTAATATTTAAATTGTAATGACACATATAATGTCCTAGTTCTAGTTGTAAAACAAGTTTATAGTGTTAATGAAAAAGGTATAATATCAACTAAAAATAAATTTAATTAATAAATATAAGTTTTTAATTTAAAATTTAATTAATAAACAATAAATTAAATTTCTTATACACAAATCTATTCCAATTTAAAGAATAAAAATCATTTTTATTTTTTTTCTCTCTAACCACAATTTTATATGATTCTCTCCTCTCTCTCTCCTCTCCCCTCTCCAATTTCTTTTCTCTCATTTTTTTTTTTTCTACCCTACAGTTTTATTCTGATATTCTCTCTTCTCCAATTTTTTTCTCTCGTTCAATCTTCTTTATTTTTTTCTATAATTTCTCTTATCATTTACTATTCAGAATTCATATATGATAATATTTTTTTTTTCTTTTATTTTTAAAGAATGCTATACATAAATTTGTAATTTTTTAACTCCCTTTTAGAGGATAAAAGAAAATTATTCTTTTAGTCTTTAATTATTATAGTTAGTCTTATAAATATTGAAATTTAATATATATATAATTTTATTTATAATTTAATTGATTTTTTTCCTTTTTCTCTTATTAATGTGGGTGTAAGTTATTTATCATATTTCTTTATTTTTATTTATTATTTATATATAATAAAATTGATTTTAGAGCAAGTATATTCCCTTTTGTACTAACTTATTCAGTTTTATGTTTTAGTCAAGTTTTTTTTGTCGGACATTTAATAAATGATGGCTAAAATATCAAGATTATTAGTTACTCTTTAAATTTTAAATTTTAAATTTAATAATAAATATTTTGTTTCTCTTAATGATATTTTATTTTAAATATCTCTTTATATAAGAATTTATTTGATAAAGATCATTGTATAATTAATTTTTATTTTTTTACAGTGTTATTATAAATTCTGTTTAGTTATAAATAAAATATTATTAAACTTTATTTTAATTTTTTAATTTAATTTTAAATATTAATAAATAGATTAGTCTTTAGAAGTTTTAATTAAAAAAATCATTAAAAATAAGAAAAATATATCTTTATTTAAAAAAAACTCTATGTATATTAAAAATGATAAATATCTTTTAAATATAACGACAAAAATAACATTAAAACAAATAAAAAAACATTATCCAATCAATTATGAAATTCATAAGTCCTCGAAAATAAACCATCAGTTCACTAAAGGACTACTGATTTTTTAAAACAAATCTAAAAAATTAAAAAATGTTATAATTATAACATTATGAATGATAAATATCAGACTAATACAATAATTAGAAATTTCGATAATTTTTCTAAAAATAAATAATTAAAATAATAACTCAAATAAGTATATCAGGCATTACATTAATATAAAGTTCTCATCAACTACTCAACCAAATGCTCTAGCATAATTCAATTAATCCGTTAATATTCCAAATACTTGAAATGTGTATAAATATCTTTATTAATAAAGATACATATATAAACATGGATAGTTAATATCCATTTTTTAAAATTTACCTTCATATTATTGTTAACAAAAGTTACACCTAGGAGCTTGTTTGATATATCTTGAATTTTATGATTTTGTTTAAAAAATAAAATAGTAATTTATTTTGAATTTTTATTTAATTTAATTAGTAATTAAATAAAATTATATAAAAATAAAGTAACAGAGAAAAATAAAAAAATAATAATAAAAAAATAAATTAAAAACTAATATTTTGTTTGTGTTTACAAAAAATTGTAATAACACATAATTAACCATGTCTTCTATAAAATTATTGTATTAAACAAATTATTGTAATAGGAGTATTTCAAATAAAAACAAAATATTACTAGGCTCCATTTGAGTTATTAAAATAATTCAAAAAAATCAAATATCATTTGACCTATTTTTCATTTTCACAATACTCAAATTAAATATTTTCTATTTTAAATTATTATTTTTTATTTTATTTATATATATATATATATAAAATAATTATTACTTTATATTAAAATTATAACCATCATTATTTTTTTCAAGTCACTAACTTTTTTTTAAATAATCTCACCAAATCCGAAGGAGCAAATAATGTCAAGGGATAAAGCTATATTCTTTCAATAAAAGAGTCTGGAGCAAATAATATACAGGGATAAAGCTATATTCTTTTAATAAAAGAGTGTTGCTTATTGGTAGAATTATAATAAAAGAGTGTTGTTTATTGGTAGAATTATTCGGATTTGGTTGATCCCAGGACTCGAACAAGACAATTAAGTGGGTAGATAGGATGCGAGATGAATCATCTCACCACAAAAGCAGACATAAAGCATATAAGGAATAATATATGAGAGCTAGCTTTGCACAAATATCAAGATTATTTGTTCCTTTCAATATTTAGGCCTTGTTCGTATTTGGGTTTTCAAAATAACCCAAGCAAAGCAATTGTCACTTCACTTCCCTCTCATCCTTCAAATCAATCAAGTCATTAACCAAAATACTAAAATACATTATATTTTAAATTATAATTATTTATTTTATTTATATATATCAATACCATTTAAGTCTTTTTACCAAAAAAACATTATCATTTCCTCAAATTATCACCAATCATTATCAATAATCATTTTTATCTTTTTCTAGGTTATTTAAATAACCTGGACCTGTATAATTAAATACAATATTTTAATTAATTTATTAATTAAAATATAATTGAACTTTTTTATAATATTTTAAAAATGATAAAAATAATTATCTAAATCTCAAATTTGAGTTATATTTAAATTATTTATTAAATTTGAAACTCAAACATTTAAAAATAAAAAAAAATAAGGAGAACAATGATAATCAAATCATATATTAAAATATAATAAAAAAATTATATATTCAATATTTAAAATACTTAATAAATCACTAATAATATATTAAAATAAAAAAAAATAAACGTTCTCATTCCACATTTTATTCACTTCGGTAAAACAATTTTTCTTCTCACATATTTTTTCCGAATGAACCTCTTATCTCGTGACCTTACACTTTCACTTTGGTTAATCAAATATTTAATTCATATTTTTTAATATTTAACATCGTAACCTCACACTTTAGTCAATCAAATATTTTATTCATATTTTTTTAATCACTTGCAATTGATACCGACATATAATCCCTCGACAAACCACATCACAATCACATTTGATTAAAAAATTATACTTGTTTTGTTAGATTGCAAGTTCGAAACATACATATTTCATTTTTAATTTTATTTTTAACCGTTGTAAGTTTATAGGCGAGTTAACCCACAATCCGACCCAAATATCAATTTACTCTCACATATATATCCAAATTAATCACAATTCTCGACCCGGTAATCCAGACACTTTAAAAATTAAGCATCATTTTATTTATATATATATATATATGGACTGTAGAACAAATTAATCAAAATCTGAAAGAGATAAAGAAAAGTAAATTATTAACTTATCATAGTTGTTTGATTAGCAGTTGAATTTAAAGAAAAAAAAGGAAGAGACTGAAAAAGTCAAATCAAATGAAACTTATAGACGAAACTGGAATTTAAAATATGGGAATTTTATTAAATAATTACTAGAAAATCAATAAAAAAAACAAAAGAAAATGAAGGAATTAGTAATTGTTGTCCTTCAATTTCATTTGATTAAAACTAGTAATTGCATTTGGTGTCGTATTTAACTAATTAATAAATATTCTATTTTAAAGTAATAATTACTGTTTATGCATATGATATATATATATATAGATAGTTAGAACCAAAACTAGTTGATTATAATGCAGCGATGTTTATTTAAAATTTTATTACTTAAATGTGATAATATGCTAAAGGCATAATTAAAATATGAATATATGCTAAAGGCATAATTAAAATGTAAATATATGCTAAAGGCATAATAAAATGTGAATATGCTAAACACATTAATTTTTTTATTATTTAAAATATTATAAAAAGTAAAATAAACATATTTTGTTGTTCTAATTTATTAATAGAATATATAACTTACGTATTATGGAAATTTATAAAAATGAAAATCTGTCCATTAAAAGAAAATAAATAATTGGAAATATCAAACAAATTTAAAAAAAGATAATTTTCAAAAATAGTTAATTATTTTTAGAATATGGTTAGTTGAGCATTTCCACGCTTGTTTGTAGACAAATTCTAAAAATTTAGTTTTGATTTTTATAAAGCATAGGACTATTAATTTCCTAATTCTCAAGTTATTTTATGAGTTAGATCACAAGTTTTGATCCAAATTTTAATTTTTTTATTAAAACATTTTAGTAAATGAACCTGAGATGAAGTAGAAATCAGTGAAGATCGAATTTCTTCTCACTCTAAGCTCAGGTGATCTCAAATGGATATTGAAGTTTAGTATTTTTCTCCATATGTTCCTACAGCTTTCCATTTCTGCCACTGTATAACTATCTTTGATTTTATTATTAAAACCAAGGACGGATCCAGAATTCGACTTAAATTTTGTGTAATAAATTATATATCAAAAGAAGACGTTGTATTATAATAATTAAACAAGTTAAACACTACCAGATTTAAAAACATTAAGTTCATCTATAATAAAATATATATTTACATCCTTAGATAAATCTCGTTCAATATATAGTGTCAAAGAGTCGGTAAAAAATTTATATTTTATATAAATTTATCAAAATTTATTTTGATTAGTTATGGCCCAATCTCATTTGAAAAGATTTTCTTCCATTTTTTTTTTATCTACAAATCTATAATTTATACAATATCAAAAGAAAAGATAATTTTAAGCTTCTTATATTTAAAAACAAAAAATAATTTTTTATTAATTAATACCATACAATTTTAAAAATCCTTTCTCAAAACTTCCATCACCTAAATTACATATTTATTTTATAATTTTCTAAAAATAAATAGTGTTTCTATGCGAAATTGAATTGCGCGCGCTCACTCACACACACACACATATATATATATATATATATATATATATATATATATATATATATATATATATATATATATATATATTTCACTATGCCTTGAATTTCGGATAAAATACAAACCAAGCCCATGCAATTATGCAAACTCTTTAGTTTTTGATTGATTTGGCTTATAATCTAAATATTTAATTCATTATTTTCAATTATGTTAATTTATTTGTTTATATATAAAGATTCGAATTTATGTTTCCCCAAATAATGATTAGAGTTTTTTTATTATTATTTAATATTTAAAATACTATAAAAATAAAACAAAATATTTTATCGTTTTATTTATAATTAAAAACCGGGAAGACCCTATAGAGAAAATATGTTAATAAATTTTTAAGTAAGGAAATCATGAAAATATGTGAATTTGTAGGAATGGAATAAAGAATTGAAAATATCAAATTAAAGATAATTTTCAAAATCAATCAAAAACTGAGTTAATCATTTGTAAGTGTGAGATTTATTGAGCTATAAGTGTCATTTAATTGGTAAAATTATACTAGTTAATGATTAACCAAACATAAAACAATTAACAAGAATCCCTTTATTTTATATTATTTTATTTTTAGTTTAAATAAAACCAAATTGATCCAACGATTTTAAAATCATACATTTAGTTAAAATGTTAAAATACATCGTTAACACATGATACAAAATCAATAATAAATTGTCACGAATATTTTAAAAATAAAAAACACAAAACTTAATCAAATAATTTTATGATTAAGATTGTAACTATTTTTTGAATCTACTAAGCATTATATATTTTTTTTTTATTAATTTATAACTATATATATATATATATATATACAATATGCTAAATTTGAAAGTGTCCGGATTGACGGGTCAAATTCGTGATTAATTTAGATATATATGTGAGAGTAAATGAATTTTTGAGTCAGATTGTGGGTTAACTCGTTTATAAACTTAAAACGGTTAAAAATAAAATAAAAATGTTATATGTATGTGTTATGGTCTCCAAATTAATGCATCGGTCCTAGTAGGGGTGAGCAAACGGGTAAACCCAACCCGTATTACCCAACCCATATTAAATTTACCCAACCCATAATTCAACTCATATTATTTACTAATATGAGTTGGGTATGGGCTGGGTTGAGTAACCAAATTATTTTATTTTTATTTTTTCATTTAACATGTATTTGACTTATTTAACACATTTTTATTCGTTTAACACATTTTTGACATTTTTAACACGTTTTCTACATTTTTCACGTTTTAAAATATTTAACACGTTTTTCACATTTTTGACATGTTTAATACATTTTTCACACGTTTAACACGTTTTTGACACGTTTAACAATTTTTGACACGTTTAACACGCTTTTTTGGCACATTTAACACATTTTTGACACGTTGTACACGTTTTTTTTAAATGTTTTTGGTATGTTTAACACGTTTTGACATGTTTGACACATTTTTGACACGTTTAACATATTTTTTACATTTTTGACACGTTTAACACATTTTTGACACGTTGAACACGTTTTTCATATTTTTGGTATGTTTAACATGTTTTTAACACGTTTTTTACATGTTTGACACATTTTGACACGTTTAACATATTTTTCACATTCTTGACACGTTTAACATTTTTTCACACGTTTTTCACGTTTTGGCACGTTTAACACGTTTAACAAGTTTTGACACGTTTAACACGTTTTGACACGTTTTTTACATTTTCGACACGTTTAATACGGGTTTCACATATTTAACACGTTTAACATGTTTTTGGCATATTTAACACATTTTGACACGCTGGACACTATTTTCATATTATGACATGTTTAACACGTTTAACACGGTTTTGACACGTTTGACACGTTTTTCACGATCATGACACATTTAACACATTTGACACATTTTGACACGTTTAACATGTTTTAACACGTTTAATATATTTTCACGTTTTTCACATTCATAACACATTTAATATGTTTTTAACATGCTGTTACGTGCGGCTCATCAAAAACCTCGGTCCTAAAATATTTTATGCATCCATCTCTCGGCCCAAATGTTCATATGGGCCCGTTTATGTTTTTATGGAATAATTCTGTTTTGTTTACTTTCTCTCTTATTTATTTTGAAACCGAATTCTGTTATCTTGGAAGTTTGTTGTAACCGAATACTTTTGGGTAAACCAGCCTCTTTAAATGGTGATGCCCACCCCACTTTTTGGGGCTATGAATTGAATATTTTGGAACTTGGTGTTTAAGTTATCTCTCGGCCCTCCTCCCCCTTCTTGGACCGCTAGGTGTAATCTAGTGATATTTCTCTCCTCCCCTTCGGCTCTTCTCTCCCTAACCTCGAATTCTCCTTTAATTCTATGTCCGCTGCGCTAGAGTGTTGAATTCCACCATCGGTCCCGATCATCAAGAATCATCAAGAACCCGTTTCTTGAATTAAAGAACTTGAAAGGCTCGGTCATAATTTAAGAGTCTAACATCTTGGTATCAGAGCTGGACGATTCTCAACATGGTAGAAACTCGCCAGCAATCGGAAATGGATGCGCTCAAGGCCCTGATTGAAAACCTGTCCCAACAAACAGCAGCAATACAAGCTGCCATAGACCGTAGATTTGATGCGGCTGAAGAAAGAATGGCGGCCTTTGAGAGCGGGGCATCTGGAAACATGCAAGAACCCCGCCACAGACCCTATGAAGATAATTCTTGCCACGGTCCTTCATCATTTAGGCCCCCGCACCCTGGCCAGAACCGCGACCAACACTATGCTCCTCCTACTCGGCTAACCAAGGTCGATTTTCCTCGGTTTGATGGGTTGGATGTCGAAGGCTGGCTAATATCTGCCGAGAAATTTTTCAGGGTGGACAAGACTAAGGATGCCACTAAATTAGAAATCGCCCCCATTCATTTTTCCGGCGAAGCAAGAATGTGGTACGGGTCATATCTTCAAAACCGAAATCATATGGAAGCCTTATCTTGGGATGTGTTCAAGAGAGATCTTATGACTCAATTCGGGCCCTCTATACATGACACACCAATGAGGCAGCTGATGAATTTAAAACAGGTTGGGTCGATTCAAGAATATAATCTCCGGTACATGTCGATCTCTCAAAAGTTATTACATATGCCAAGGGACTACGTCATTGATTGTTACTTGTCCGGTCTAAGGGAAGAGATTGCGAACTGCATCAGGTTGCGATTTCCAGATTCTTTAAACGAAGCAATGGCCATGGATAAAGTCCAAGAAGCAACATATCGGTCCTTAATGAGCAGTGGTAACTTGTACAGCGCTGAAGCATCATTGCTACCCACGCCATCCAATATCAACACAGCCGGGCCGAGCACCAATACTGACTTCAAGAATTCATCATATGTGTCTTCTTCAAACGCAAACTAGGGCCATGTCAAGCAACTAGACTCAGCCTCAATGGATGAAAAGCGAAAGAAGGGCCTATGCTATTCTTGCAATGAAAAATGGCAACCAAACCATAGGTGTAAATCAAAGTTATTCATGGTCTCGGCCAATCAAGAAGATCAAGAACCTGACCAAGAACCTGTTTTGGATGATCTACCTTCATTGCTCGGCCCAAGGGATGAACCAGCCATATCTTTACATGCCTTGACCGGGTCTAAAGCTTTCTAAACGCTCCAGATTCTTGGCAAAGTTGGGAACCTGCCGGTGGTGATCTTGATCGATACAGGCAGCACCCACAATTTTATCAATAGTAGGATTTTGGAGAAAATAGACCACAAAAGCATAGCAACCCAGGTGCAATCGGTTAGAGTGGTTGATGGTTCTAATGTGTTATGTTCTAGTGTGTGCAAGGACTTGAAGTGGCCGATGGAAGGCAATGAATACCAAACAGAAATGAAGGTAATTTCCATGGATGGATATGATATTGTGTTGGGAATTGAATGGCTGATTACTCTAGGCCCGTCTTCTTGGGACTTTGAAAAGCTGACCCTATCCTATGATAAGCAAGACAGAACCACGGTCCTTAAAGGGATTCCTCGGTCGCAGGCCAGTTTGATGCATGGAAACCAGCTGGAAAAGACCCTAGATGAATATATTGTTGCTGCCAAAATGCAAGTAAAGAGTAAGCCCGAAGGCCAAAATGTTTCACTCGCTGCAATGACCTTGGAAGATATTCCTAATGATCTAATTAGAAGCTATGGCTCATTCGATGCTGCTGTTATGCTGGTTCGGGAAAAAGACTTGGCCTGGATTTTTGAGCCAAGTATGGAGTTCAATCGAAGTTGGAAGAAATTATTTTTACACCAGGCGTTGGGGACATTGCAGCAACCAAGGCCAGCTCTAAACACTGAAAAACTCGACCTTGGGTGCACAGAAATTCTAGACAAGGGCGGAGTGGCAAGCGACCTGGAAGCGCAAAAGACCACAAGGACCCGGCCAGTTCCACTACTGAAGCGATTCTGCCGAAAGATTTTTTAGAAAATACAGTCTTATGTTGCGACCTTTGCTGAATGTGCCGAAGCCCGACCGAAGCAATAGTTTTGAAGTTGAAGATGGGTATTAGAGGCTGACCAGTCCACGTTCTTTTCGTCGAGGGCGACGAACTTCGAAGGGGGGATTATGTTACATGCGGCTCATCAAAAACCTCGGTCCTAAAATATTTTATGCATCCATCTCTCGGCCCAAGTGTTCATATGGGCCCGTTTATGTTTTTATGGAATAATTATGTTTTGTTTACTTTCTCTCTTATTTCTTTTGAAACCGAATTTTGTTATCTTGGAAGTTTGTTGTAACCGAATACTTTTGGGTAAACCAGCCTCTTTAAATGGTGATGCCCACCCCACTTTTTGGGGCTATGAATTGAATATTTTGGAACTTGGTGTTTAAGTTATCTCTCGGCCCTCCTCCCCCTTCTTGGACCGCTAGGTGTAATCTAGTGGTATTTCTCTCCTCCCCTTCGGCTCTTCTCTCCCTAACCTCGAATTCTCCTCTAATTCTATGTCCGCTGCGCTAGAGTGTTGAATTCCACCATCGGTCCCGATCATCAAGAATCATCAAGAACCCGTTTCTTGAATTAAAGAACTTGAAAGGCTCGGTCATAATTTAAGAGTCTAACACATTCTTAACACGTTTTTGGCACGTTTCCACATTTTCCACGTTTTTGGCACGTTTTGACACGTTTCCACATTTTCCACGTTTTTGACACATTTTGACACGTTTAACACATTTTTGATACGTTTAACATGTTTCTCACATTTTTGACACGTTTAATACGTTTTTCACACATTTGACGTGCCAAAACGTGAAAAACATGTTAAATGTCCAAAAACGTGAAAACGTGTTAAACATGCAAAAAAACGTGTTAAATGTGACAAAAACATGTTAAAACTTATCAAAATGTGTTGACGTGCAAAAAACATGTTAAACCTGTCAAAAATATTTTAAATGTGCAAAAACGTGTTAAACGTGTTAAAATGTCAAAAACGTGTTAAACATGCAAAAAATGTGAAAACGTGTCAAAAACGTGAAAAATGTGTTAAACGTACCAAAACGTGCTAAATGTGCTAAAATTGTAAAAAACGTGTTAACGTGTGAAAAACGTGTCAAATATATCAAAAACGTGTTAAACATGCCAAAAACGTGAAAAACATGTTAAACGTGTGAAAAACGTGTTAAACATATCAAAAACATGTTAAACGTGTTAAAATGTCAAAAACATGTTAAACGTGCAAAAAACATAAAAACCATGTTAAACTTATCAAAAACGTGTTAACGTGTTAAATATATTAAAAACGTGTTAAACATGCCAAAAACGTAAAAAATATGTTAAACTTGTCAAAAACGCGTTAAACGTATTAAACATGTCAAAAACATGTTAAACGTGATAAAAACGTGAAAAATGTGTTAATAGTGTGAAAACGTGTTAAACATGTCAAAAACGTGTTAAACGTACCAAAAACGTGAAAATGTGTTAAACGTGTTATAAGTGTGAAAACGTGTTACACATGTCAAAAATGTGTTCGACTTAAAGTTGGAAGATGATTAGTTTATATTGGATTAATATTAGAGAATTAAATTAAATTTATATAATTTGGGTAATTTGGGTAACCCTAATCCAACCCAAATTAAACCCAACCCATACTCAATCCAACCCATACTTAACCCAACCCATATTAACCAACCCAAATTAATATTTTGGGTTTGGGTTAAAGTTGAGTTTGAGTAAACCCAAATTATGCTCACCTCTAGGTCCTAGTGTGCACTTGGGCTAGAGACTCGGTCGGAAATTCTGTTTTCGTAACATAACAATATTTTAATTCTGTTTTTCTATTTCCCACAAAACTGATTGTTGATTAAGTCCCTAAAAGTTGTTGTAACAGAATTATAACCGACTACTCATGGGTAATTCAGCCGCTATATATTCTGATGCCCACCCTTCTTTTTGGGTATGAATGAAATCTTTGTGAAAGTTCTTACTCTTAATTATCTTCTCGATCTTGAACCTCTATCTTGGACTATTAGGTATATTCTAGTAGTATTCTCTTCTCATTTTTGTTTCTTCTTTCCTTTAACCTCGAATTCTCTTCTCATATTATTTCCGTTGCGCTTGATAATAGAATTCCACACTCGGTCCCAACAATCAAGAACTCGATTCTTGATACAAAGAAATCAGAAAGCTAAGTTATTATACAAACCATAGAAGTATGTTTCAAACTTGCAACCTAATTAAAAAAACAAGTACAAGCATTTAACTAACTAGACTAATAAGACTTTATATTTTAAATTCAACACCAAATTTAATGAACGCGAGACATTTTTAATAATATAAGTTCAACTTTTACTAACTTATATATATATATATATAATAAATTTTAATTTCAAAATATCCGGACTATCGGGTTGAGAGTTGTGGTTAATTTGGATATATATGTGAGAGTAAATGAATATTTGAGTCGGATTGTGGGTTAACCCGTCAATAAACTTAAAGCGGTTAAAATATAATGAAAAGTTCTATATGTATGTTTCAAACTTGCAACATAATAAAACAATACAATCTTTAACCAAGTGTGATTGAGATGTCTTTTGTCGAGGGATAATAGGACGGTAACAATTAAAAGTGGTTAAAAAATATGAATCAAATATTTGATTGACCAAAGTGTGAGGTCACGATGCTAAATGTTAATTGAGATTGGTGGTTTGTTTTTTAGAGATAAGAGACGTGTTAAAGTGTGATTGAGATAAGGTCGGTAATAAAATATCGTGATGTCACAAAATTAGAGGTCGATTGAGATTGATAGTTATTTTAATAAATGATACGAGACGTGTGAAACTGTGATATATATATATATATATATATATTTATATTTATATAAAAAGTGAAAAAGAGAGTTTAGTTTATTAGGAAAGAAATTAATATTTTTTATTTTTTATTTATTTTTAATTAATAAATTTAAATAATTAAAATTAATAATTTAAAATTTATTTAAAATAATATAAAAAAACCAACTTTAATAATAAAATAATAATTCATATATATTTATAATTAATAAACCTTAATAGTGAAACAGGGAGAGTTTTGTTTATTAGGAAAAAAATTAACACATTTCTTTATTTAAATAATAAATATAAATAAATAAAATTAATAATTAATAATTTATTTTAAAAAAATAATAAAATATCAACATTAATACTATAATAATAATTCATTCAAATATATAATAAATCTTAATAAATTTTAAAAATACAAATTTAAATTAAATATATTAAAATAATAAGTATTTATTAAATATCTAAAAATACATATATTATATATATATATAAGTGTAACCCCGGGTAGTCTGTAGCGACGCGTGTGATCTACACTTGGTATGCGAGCATAGAGTGACTCAAAGTTCAATGATTTTAACTTTGCTTTGCGTGTCAAATATATTTTAAAATAAACATTATTTTAAAAGATTTTGAGAGTACCTGACAACTTTTAAAATCGATTATGTAAAAATGATTAATTTTATTCAAATTTTAATGATTTGGGAATTTTCTATAATCAAATCACGATTTGATTGTTATGAAATACAATTTCAAATTAATTAAACATAATTAATTTAAAAAACGATTATTTATTTGAAAGACAAATCGCCAATTGATTTTAAAAAAAATCAATAATGAGTGTATACGTGTACAAACATATTTTACAACAAAGTTTCGTTTGGTTCGAAGTTTGTTAATACTCGGAAAATGACTTTTGCGCTATGTCCTTCGTACCCGTTAAAAAACTATCTTTACTTTATAAACTTGACTTTTTAAAAAAAATCAGTTGTATAACATTTGAATTTTTAACCGATTATTTTTCTAGTCTTAATTCATGCTTCTAGGTTTTAATATTATATGAAATATTAAAAAAAACAATATTAAAATGCTGGTACTTGTTGCGGATGATTGTTAAGGAGGATTATACCTGAAGAATATTAATCATTTTTAAAGGTGTTATGTTTCAAAATAAACATCAAACGATACTTGGTAAAATTAATTTTTTTGGGAAACATCCTAGAAATATTTAAAAGTCATCTTCTAATCTTTCGGGATTTTTAGAAAATTGATTGGGGTCCCAAAATTACAAAAGTAATTTTAGATTTTGGTCCAAGGCTAGCTCTGGGCTAAGAGGCTCAGTCTTGGACTTGGGATTCTCGATCCTAAGGTTTAAGATACTCGGTCTTAAGGATGGATTCATCATTTTAGGGTCCGGGAGTCTCGTTCCTTAACTCTGACATTTCGGTCTCAGGCTTGGGATTCTCAGTTCCAGGGTTTAGGATCTCGGTCCTGAACTCAAACCTTTAGGTCCTATATAAGAATCATCGGTCGGATCTCTTGGTCCTAGCTCAAGAACATTAGTCCTAGGTCTCGATCCTCACTGAAGAACACTAGTCCTAGGTCTCGGTCTTCTCGGTAATTGGTCTCGGTCCGGACCGAGGATTTTCGGTCAGATCTCTCGGTCCTATGCTAATAATCCTTGGTACTCAAGAACACAAAGATCCAATTTTTTAAATTCATTTTTTTTTTGTTTCTATTCTTTGATCCAAGAGCTTGGGTAGCTTCACAAAGATCCCAAGAAAATATTGATCACCATCTCAAGGTATCAATTGATCTAGATGATTATCAATTTATTCAAAATAGTATATGATAAAAAATAGGGTTTTTAATTTAAAAGTTGTTTTGAAGTGAAAAGCTACCCAATAGATTTCTTATATTACATATACTTTATTGGTATCAAAACAAGAACACTAGCTGTTTGTTTTGACTAATTAAAGAACATAAAAAATTTCATTTTATTTGACAATTTTGATTTTGATCAAATATGATCGGGATTTATCCAACATGATCCAAATAGTTGCACAACATGTTTACAATCATGTTGGAAAGATTTATGGGATATGATTCAACAGAATTAACCCAAGAACATCAAACCCATTTTTTTTAAATTCAAAAATTGAGTTTTTGTTTATTAGATTGATTAATGGATTCTATCATATTCAGGTAGTTTCTAACTAATCCTATGATCAATATTCAACCATAAAACCATATGAACAACAAACATATAAACTTTTGTAATTTGTAATATAAAAATTTCAAATTTAAATTGTAAATATTATTTAGAGGGTGATTGAAACCTTATCAAGGATAGAAGAACACTTCTTGATCCTTAGGGAAGCTTTCGGAATGCTCAGATCTAAGCTTTAAGGCCTCAAATAGAAAATTCGAAAAATCTAAAAGCTTGGAGCTTTAATGGCGGTTTTTGATTTTCTTTGATCTAAGGATTGTGTGTTGGGTCCTTAGCTTCAGAATGATTTAAGGGAGCTATTCATAGCATCCCTAAGTTAGTTTGAGATGCCAAATGGGATGAATAAGCCAAAATCCATTAATGTCGTTTGGCTGTTCTTTAGTTAGTGGCCGAAGTAGGTAGTGACAAGGGTGGTCATTCAGGGGTTTGAATCAACCAAAATGGTGGACTAACATGGGAGTTCCATTTTGACTTGAAGAACAAAGGAGAATGTTCTTATCTACTCCGGTATCGCATTAGAGATGATGGTCGCAAGAGGAAACAACGTCGTTTTAAGGCTGGAGGCGTGTTTCGTCAACGGTCCGCCCAATGTCGTTGGCGTTTGGGCATTCCATTAGCATTTAAACTAATGGACTTCTGCTGATCAGTTGTCTTGAATGTGCGCTTCTCCTCGGCTACAACCATCTACGCGGAACACTCTTGATCCGATGGTCCTGGTGTGTGTTGCAACTAATTTCTTTTGTTTCGGTCACGCATGATTAAAGATTTATATTTTTATTAAATCCTTAAGGATTTGTTTGAAATTTATTTTTCTTTCACCCTATTGGCTTTATTTTTGATCTTTTCACAAAATATTAAAATAAATATCGCCAATACCAATTTTTTAAATATTTTTTTTTGTATATTTTAAGGATTTAAAAAATTCATCAAAATTATTTATTTTTGTCCTTTAATTTATCTATAATTATTCTTAGATAATATGGGTATAACATTTATCCTAAATAATTTTATTTTTTTTGTTTTGGACTTAACCCTAATTAATTTAATTAATTTGCAAAATAATTAATCATAATTAATTGTTTTAAATAGATTTTTGGCCATGAGTTTAATTATTTTGATCATATTTATTTAAAACAAATTCAAAATAATGATTTTTATATTATAAATTGGAGTGTTGATTTTTAGTGCTTACAATAAGTATTTTTTATTTATTAGTCATATAAATTATATGCGCATATACAAAATTATAAATATAGATTAATAATCTTAAGTGGTTTAATAGTTAAAGTGTTAATACTACATAATAGAGACCATTGTTCAAATCATGTTAGGAATAATTTTTAAACTATTAAAAAACATTGTTGATTAATATGTGAAATTAAACGTTAGTTTATCTAAGTGAGGGCATGGTTGGATGCGATATTGGTTAAAATTTGCGATTAAATTGGTGGGTGGATAAATGACATTCACAAAATTAGAGGTCGATTGAGATGGATGATTAAAATATGCGATGAAAATGGTGGTTGAGTAAATGACATCCACAATATGGAAGGAGATGGTTTGTTGTTTGTTGATTTGACCGAATTGAAAGTATAAGGTAGCAATATTAAAGGTCAAGTGAGATGGATAAAAATATGGAATAAAATGGTTTTGGTTAATCGATGTAAGTAAGGTCACGCTATGAAAGGTCGATTGGGGAATTCATGGGTCAAAGTGGAAGAGGGTAAAAGATATTGGTAACATTGAAGATGATTAATTTGACCGAAATGAAATTGTGTATTGTCACACAATATGAGATGTTGATTAGGGTGTGGATAAATGTGAAATGAGATGGTTAGTTATCCGAAGTGAGGAAAAAAAAGTCAGGTTGTATATTGTAAAATATGTAATGAAATTGGTGGGTGGATAAATGACATTCACAAAATTAGAGGTCGGTTGGGATGAATGATTAAAATATGCGTTGAAATTGATGGCTGGCTAAATGACATAAATGATATGGAAGAAGATGATTTTTTGTTCGTTGATTTGATCGAAGTGAAAGTATAAAGTCACAAGATTAAAGGTCAATTGAGGTGGATAAAAATATGGAATGATATGGTTTTGGTTAATCGATGTAAGTAAGGTCACGCTATGTAGAGTTGTACCTGTATTTGATAAGGTTTGATGCAAAAAAATGGCTCTTTTATTGTCGTAAAGTTTAGTATGCAATATATATATATATATACTAGAAACAATATGGCACGTCAATAAAAAGACAAAAGTTAATAATATTTAAAAATAACTAAATAAACGTCACTCGTTTAACTATTTTAGAGGAAACAATATTGATCAAATGTCTATAATCTAATTGACGGACTATTTCTTTCTCAATCTACAACATTGCTAACTCATTTAGTCTATCTTGTGACATTGTTGATTGAAAATAATTCTTGATTAACTTCAACTTCGAGAAACTTCTTTCTGCCGATGCAATTGTTACTGGTATGGTTAACAAAATCTTATAAGTAATGTAAGTATTTGGGAATAAACCATTTTGTTTTGCCAGACATTGTATCCGTCATTACCCAGATTCCCCATTCTACTCATCATTTGTTTAGTCTTGAACAACTTACAACATAAGCAAAATATTATATCCAATGAAATAGAATATACAAGCTATAGTCTATCAAATGTTTGTTCATTTGATATTATCCGTGTATAATGCGATGAATCAAAATGCTTATGGTTACTATCTTTAGGAAATAAAAAATCATCCACTCTTTTTGAACCCATATGTACCAAGTAATCTTTTAATTTTTTACTAATTTTATTCCAATGTCTAGGATCCTCCAAATTCTAAGTCGAATTTAATTTTTCATGTTGAGAATCATTCTCCAAGTTCTCATTCGATTTAACTAAATTGACAGCCTCAACCAATTCTTCATTTTCTTAGTGACATTCTTCTTCAATCACCAAAATATCTCCTAATTCATGTCTTACTGTTAATTCGTTTATGCTAAAATATTTTTTAATATCACCATCTTTACTTTGAATTAATGCCTTATCCCTTTGTTTCAAATTTTTTCTTTTGAGCTCTAGACAAATGTTTAAAAAACATTTTACACAAGATCAATTCTAGTAGCTACAATCAATTTTTGCAGTTGACAGATTCTGAAATTGTCACAATTGAATTCATGTAGCTTTTTTAAAACAAAGTTAATTTAATCAACACAACCTAACTCAACAATACATTCATTCATACCATGGAGCAATAGAAGTATGAATTAGGATTTCATCATTTTAATATATTAGAACATCTGTTATAATTAATTCCAAAAATTCATTGATAATATAATAAAGAAAAAATCTATTAAAGCAAATAAAACACTAAAGCTCCACCTATTTCTGACATTTCATCAAAATCACATAAGTTTATAAGAGAAAATATTTCTTTATTCCGCCGGTAAGATCAACAGATTGAAGAATCAAATAATATTTAAAGTAGATGATCATATTGAGAATTATTAGAATTGTTTGATACCTTTGGAGTCGTGAGATGGCTTTATGGGGATATATTAATATTAAAAAATTTGGGCCCCTTGGTAGGTGGGGGCCCTAAGGCAATGGCCTCTTTCGCCTCCAAATAGGTCTGGCCCTGACGCTATGAAAGATTGATTGGGGAATTGATAGGTCAAAATGGAGGGTAAAAGAAATTGGTAATGTTAGGATCTAGGTCGCCGCTGGTGGACCGGGGGTTGGACCGGTTAGCGGTTCTCACTCGTAGGGTGGTGGTTAATCCGGTTAGAGATTAACACCGGGGTTTCAATACTACACAACCTGTCACAAACCCTTGAACTAGGTTCAAGCGCGGAAGAGGTTTGCTTTCAGGTTGAAGCGACACACTTGTATGATAGGCACGGTCGGTGGAGATGGTGGGTCGGTTTCGGTAATCTGGATATTCGGTATGGCTAGTATAAAGTCGGTTTGGAGCGGTATGGTTAAGTTAGTCGGTTATATAATGAAGCCAGCAGAAAGTAAATAACACAAAAGATTTTATGGATGTTCGGAGATAAAACTCCTACGTCACCCCTTCCTCTCGAAACCGCGAGAAGGATATTCACTAAGGAATACAAGTACAAGCTGATCGAGACTTATTTTCTGCTCGATAACACTCTTACAATTTACACCGAAATTGTAGAACACACTTTAACTTTCAACACTTAGGCTTTCTAGAATAGCACACTGTTATCACTTGTAGTAAATGCTCCTAGCTCTCGTTATCCCAATGTATATCCCGCATTTACTCTTCTGCAATTGCCTCCTTTTATAGGTGAAATATGCCAACGGTCATATTTCACTGCCTTGAATCTGATTGGCCGATCAGAGATGCAGTGATTCAGTGTCTCAGACCTGCGGTCGTCTCCTCAGACCTGATGGTCAATCTCAGACCTGGTATCCTGTCTCAGACCTGCCGGTCTGTAAGGCAAACCTACCGGGTTTGTCTTTTACTTGATGTAGGCACTGTCTGTTTGGACAGTTGTCTGTACTTTGAAGATTTCCTTTCTGGCTTATCCCGAAGTAGAAGGATCCGGTAGTACTGTTTTCTGCAGCCTACAGTCTTTCCTCAGACTTGCATGGATATGGAATTATTCAGTCTGTTCCTTTGGTATCATTCTCAATAGATACCCAAATTGTCTTCTTGTACTGGTCGGTCATTTGACTTGGCCGAATGTCTTTGGTAGTGATGTAACCGGACTTCTTCCGGTTATTCTTGTCTTGTGGATGATCGGCTGTTTGATGGTTCCGGTTTTGAGCTTTGGCCGATCCTTCCTTTGTGCGGTCACGTTCCGAATACTCTTGATCGGTTTGGTAGCTAGACCGGTTAGGTTTCTTCAGTCAGTTCTCTTGTTCATCCGGTCCGGTTCCTTGTTCCTGCATGGGAAGTTTGTTTAAGTTAGGTTTATTTGAACCGGTCTGAATTTATCTAACAATTTCTCCCTTTTTGATTATTTTATTTAAAATTATCAAAATCATGTAAGTTTGCAACCGTAGGCCGGTTGTTTTGTTTGGCCGGTTTTTAAAAAAGACTTAGAGAATTTTCGAAAAAAAATTTTGAGAGAGAAGTTTTGGAAGAGTCTTTATCTTTTATCTAACAATTTCTCCCTTTTTGATTATTTTATTTAAAATTATCAAAACTAAGTAGAAATGCAAAATAAGGCCGGATTCAAAAATAACTTTATATATATTTATAGATGACCGGAAAAGACAAAACATATAGAAACACTAAGACCAATAAGAAAAAGAAGGATAGTCCCTATTCAGAGTCTGTGAAGTCATAAGCACTCTTCTTTTTCTTCGGTTGCTGTTGCCTGGTCTGTTGGGAGGATCGTTGCCTTTTAGACCGGGACCGCAACTGTTCTTCGTCTTCGTCCTCGACTAGGTTGGCTTGCTGCGAAGTACCCGTAGTGACCGGTTCAGAGATTTCATTGAACATCTCGGCTATCTGAACTTTCTTAGGAGCCTCCCTCTGTCTCTTTTTCGGTGCTGAAGCGGAGGCGGCCGCCTTCTTCTTCTTCTCGTTTTCCTTTGCATAGGCTTCCAGCCTCCGTGCTTCCCTTTCCAACCGTGCGGCATCCTCCGCAGCTCGGTTGGCCACTTTATCAGCAAACCCTAGGAACAAGGCCTCTCCTCTTTGAATTCGTGCGGCTTCTACTTCCGCTTCGGTCAGTTGAGATGATCGCGGCGCCTCTTTATCTTTGCTAGCTTCGGCGTCCAGCGCATCCTGGACCCTTTTAGCCACTTGAGCATCAGCCTCTATAGCCGCTGCGTCCGCGTTCTCCTTAGCCTTTAGAATTTCGGCCATCTGTTCGGTAAGTGCCTTTACTTCGGCCACGAGATTCTCGTTTGTCTTTTCGAGTTCTGAGACCCGGTTAATTGTCGTGTCGACCCGTTCCAAATCCTCTTTAAGTCGGAGGTCATAGCCTCCAGAGTTGCGGTTCGCTGAACACATTTTTCGCGCTCACCGGCCTCTTCCCACAGCCCGGCGCCGAGTTCTGAGAGTCGTGCTTGATGTTGATCCAGAAGCTGCTTTGTCACGTCGGTGAACTTTAGGGCCGAATCAATTATGTTGTTGCATCTATCCTTGAATGGTTGAAGCTTGGACACGTCGTGTTCTTGTACGCGGTCATCGATCCGCTCCGATATGGATGCTTCAAGCTTCTGAAGTCGGTCCTCCACCCATTCTTTAGCAGCCCATTCTTGAGGAGGGTCCGAAGTGGTGACTTCCGGTGGTGGGGGAGGCGAGTGCTCGGTGGGATCTGGATCGATTCTCTCACTGGAATTTGTCGGTGCATCATTTTCATTTGGAGGTTCTAATTGTGCCGCATCCTCTAAGGTCGGTACCTCAACTTCCAGGATCGGTACCTCAACTTCCAATATCGGTTCCTCAACCTCCCTTGGAGGTGTTGGATAGTTAACTGAAAATTTTTCGATTACCGGAGCAGTATAGACCGGTACTTGCTTTCGGTTTCATATCGCTTCCAGCCGCTCGATTTCTTGAAGTATTTCCATTTTGCCTTTTTCAAGCCTTGTTAACGCCCGCGGCGCTACGGTGTCCACCGATCCCCCTCGATGTACTCTTCCTTAATTTTCCGGATGCGCTTTCTTAGTTTCCGAAGTTGGATCCTCGGTATCAGGAGACAGGTTCGGCTCTGTATCTCTTGAATTGTGTTGGATTTTGTGAGGCGCAACATCAGGTCCTCTACTACCTCCAATCTGTCGATGCATTCCTTTTGCGTGAAGCCCGGTAAGATTTCTTTATATGTTGTACTGAACCGGTGCTCATGCCACTCCAAGTATAGCTGTACAACGTCTTCGCCTCGCTTGTCAATGCCCTGAAAGATTTTCTGGGTTAATCTTTCGGCCTCGGCTTCTTCGGCCTCTTCCCTGTTGTAGCCTTCATCATTGGCTCCTTTATCAATCCCTTCTTCTCCCTCGGTGGTCTCAGGATTGGTGTTTGGTTCGGCATCGTTCGGACTTCGAGCCGACTGATCGTCGTCATTGACCGTTCTATCATTGGTCCTTTCCGTGTCGGTTTCCCCAGAGGCCCACTCCTCATCCTCTGTTTGTTGTGGTGGGTCTACGAAGGTTATCTTTTCTTTCCCCTTTCCTCCGGTCTTTGCTTTTGCCGGGGCATCTTTCTTTGCGGCTTTCTTCTTTCGGCCACCTGTGGAACTGGAGGCCGGCTGCGTTCTTGGAAGGAATTGCCTCGATCTAATGAGGCAACATTTTGCTACCGCAACACCGGGACCGACGTTGAGATTCAAGTGGAGGAAGATCTTTCCGAGGGGCACGGCGTATCCCCACGACCGGGTTGAATCCGGTTTCACCATGTCCATGAGGTTGCCGAACACTGATCTTGCCTAGTTGACCTCTTTTCCTTCCAGCAGACCGATCAACATCTTGATTTTGTCTTTGGTGAGGTTGCTGAAGTTTCCTCCCCTTGCCAATATCGCTCTGGCGAAAATGTCACATGCCGGGATATACTCCGGCCTCAGCATTTGTTTACTCCCGGATGTTGTAATCGGCTCAGTGGTTGCCGATAAAATGTGGCAAGCCGCCTCAAAGGTGTCCTGCTCTATTTCTGCCGTTGCATCCTGGCCAGTTGTTGGGAGATGCAAGCTTTCGGCCACCAATGCTTCGGTGATCTCGATTTGGGAACCACAAACCGTCGCGATGATCTTGTCATAAGCGATGGTTGCGGTGTTGAAGAACTCTTCGACCGCATCTTTGTAAATGACGTGAGGACCGCCTAGGAAATATCCCAGACTGGTTTTAATCAGTCGGTCAATGACTGCTTTCGCCTCGGTCGTCCCATTCAGCCGGATTTCCTCGAAATCCACTTGAGAGTAGAGTTTGAACAATGCCGAATCACGACCCATGTTAAAGAGTTTGAGAATGAGAGAAAACCGCTTCAAAGAGTTTAGAAAACTTAGAGAGATAAAGTGAATTCGCGTGAGAATGAAAGAAAATGACCGAAGGTCCCTTTTATAGACGCGGTTTGGAAGCCCAACCGTCCCATCATTAATGGGCGGGAATTTTCCCTCCAAAGTGAAAAGTCGCCAAACTATGGGCGGTAAGGCGAAAACTGGGGGCGGCAATTTTGGGCGGGAGATTTCCCTCCAAAATCCTTTGCCTATGTCATGGATGACGCATTCTTTTCTTTGAGGCCGAATGATTGAGCAGTTTCTAAGTCGAATCAGACATTTTGATTGATCAGAGTGTTAACAGTTTTAAGCAGATGTTATGAGACCGGATAAGAACGCGGTCATAGATTGAGGATCGGTTACTTAGATAAATATTCAAAGAATTGAGAAGACACTGTCATTAAACGGAAATGATATTAAAATTCAAAAGATAGCAAAGAGAGGAAACCGATTATAAGATTCGGTACAGAGATAGGCATATAGAAGCAATGGAAAGTACAGCCTATTCAAAAGACATTCGCTAGAGTCGTTCTCTTGCCGAATCACTGTCGAGGATGTTTGAAGAAGAAGCTGGTGTGCCTGGTCCGAACTCTGGTCGGTACCCAAGAATCAACTTGCTGATATGCGGTGCATACCCGAGACCTTTCTTGGTCAGCACCATATTCTTCAAGTTTTCCCATATGACCGATGACCAGTTGATGGCCGATTTGCAGAGAATGTTGGTCATGATGTTATAGGTATTCTTGGAATACCGTTGATTAGGTGACTGACACAGGATTGACCGGGTCACGATTTCTAGCAGTAGCTGACCGTGACTAGCAAGTCGGGTTTTTGGCCCAAAGTGTTCCACCGGAGAGGAGGTGGCCGACAGGTATTGTGCGGTTTCAGATCCCGCACGGTCCTGAATAGTCGGAAAGTCAGAGAAACCTTCAGTGGGTAGACCGAAGAGTGAGGCAAATTCATCCTCGTCGATCCAGAACGTGTGGTCTCTGACAGTAGAGACGATGTACTTCTCCCTGATGCAGGCGCTTCGAAAGAAGGCCTTGACATCATCTAGAAGAATAGGACTGGCCTCTTCAAGAAACGGTTGAAGACCGGTTTCATCAAGAGAGTCATACATGAATTTCTCCTTAGTAGTGCAATCCCTTATGTCCGTGCAAGATTCGAAATCGATGCATAGAAAGTTTCCCAGAGTTCTGCTCGGCATGGTTTCGGTATAGAGAGAGAGAGACGGGATTCAAGAAGAAGAAAAGTGATTTGTGTACTTTCGGATGTGATAAAATAAGAAGAGGATGGCTCCTTATATAGGATCGGTTTTGGAGGGAAAATCTGAGCATTGATGGTCAGTTTTGTTTTATTAAGGAAATGAATCTTTACCTTTTCAAGGCGCATGGGGAAGTGGCAAATTGCAAAGCCCAAGGTAAGTGTTAGTTGGGAAGTAACCATTTCGGTTGTATATTAAATGTGTAGGAGGTTGGGAGTTGTCTCATTAATTGGGATTATCTCATTAAATGCATTTAACACATAACCGATATTAATTAGATAGAAATTGAAAGTAGTAGAGACAATGCCGAAAAATGGCATACAGGAGCGATGAAGAAAACATGAGATCAAGAAAAACATAAATAAAACCGAAATAGACATGGATGAAGCCGATATGATCAAACTTGAGTTGGTTAAGAATACATCCGGTACATGCTGCAAAACGACCGGATGCAGGAAGGAGTAACTTAACGGGCGCGGGGATTGAATTCTTGAGGGAGGTTGAAGTTCCTCCTCCTCCATTCTCTCTCAAACCGATCATAGAATGAATCGGTCGTCCCTCTGGTTAGTACCTGGGCCTGGTTCAAACCCTCGCCAGGACAGGTTGGAACACCAAGTTCCACCAGAAGGGTGCTTATTTGGGGAATAAGACCGACCGACCGGATGTTGACCATCCAGATGAGAGTGTCGAATAGCACCCGGGACCAGTTGACCGGCGTGCTGGTGATGATGGCCGCCATCATGTTGAAATTTGCCGCGCAATAGGTGTTGGTGACATCTCTTCCAAAGATGCCCCTTCCTATTACATCGTTGAGGAGCTGATACTCAGCCCTCAAGAGAGACTTAGAGCCATGATCATCAACAGGCTCATCCGACCGGGCAAGGGAGAGGGAGACCTCTGCCTTAATATCGGCCGGAGGATTGAGGTCTGTGATCCCTTGCTTGGGCAGACCGAAGCACCGAGCGAAGTCCTGCTCGGTGAAGTCGAAGATTATACCCCCAACCTTTGATTGGATGTGGGTATCAAAGTGGGGTGTGCCCCGGAATACCCTGGCATTATAGTAAAATTCCAAGACGGATTCAGGGTAGATAGTTTGCTTGTCATCCAGAAAATACTGGAGGCCAGTATCTTCCAGTTTCTTGATCATCCGATACACCTCATAGTGTTCGGTACCAGAACAGGATTCAAAATCGACTTGGAGGATGTTCGGGAATTGAGACATGGTTAGGTTGCCTTAGTGAGAGGATGTTCTTGTGACTTGTGAGTGTTGAGGTGAGCGTTTGCTTCACTTAAATACTAGTTTAGGGGCTAACCTATTGTCCAGACATTAAATGGGATGACATGTATTAACTGCAGGATAAGAGATTTTGCATGAAATAGGCAAGTTTGCAGTCTAGGTATCGGTCATAGGCCTGAACCGTGAAAGATATCAAAAGATCTTCACGTCTTTTTAGGCGCGACCATGTTACTTTGAAAGGGTAATGATGCAGAGCAGATATCCTTAACCTCTGATAGCTATTCCTCTTCTGTTTGAAATTCAAATAATTTAGGGTAACCTGCTTCCGAACCGTTCAGGTATCAGTTGTTCATCCCGATGCGGTTATTTGGTGCATGCACCAAGTAGCCGGTCGGTTTACTCCATCTGATAGACTGGACGGTTCTTCCACAGACACCCCGAAGATTCGAAGTTCGACAGCTTAGGAAGAGTTACCGGTTTGTCTGCTTGAACTAGTTTCCCTTTAAGCATCCTTTGGAAGGATTTGGCTAATGTCGGTTAAGCCGAGAGTAAGCCTGAATTGAGAAAACTTAGCTTCCTGTAGCGGCTTCGTGAAGATATCGGCTACTTGTTGATCGGTCGGTACGTATTCCAGCCGGATATGCTTCAGCGTGACATGCTCCCGAATAAAATGATGCCTTATGTCGATGTGCTTGGTTCTGGAGTGGAGAACCGGATTGTAGGTGATCGCTATGGCGCTCGTGTTGTCACAGAAAATCGGGGACTCTTCGGCTATGATACCGAAGTCCTTCAGCTGCTGTTGGATCCAGAGGAGTTGAGAACAGCAACTTCCGGCCGCCAAGTATTCAGCCTCCGCGGTTGATGTAGCCACCGATGTCTGTTTCTTGCTGTGCCATGACACCAGTCGGTCACCTAGGAACTGACATGTTCCACTGGTGCTTTTCCTGTCGATCTTGCACCCTGCATAATCTGCGTCTGAGTAGCTTGTTAGATTAAAGGATGAGTCCTTTGGGTACCACAGACCGACATCAGGAGTGCCTTTCAGATACTTCAGTATCCTCTTTGCGGCTGTGTAATGGGATTGCTTTGGATTTGCTTGAAATCTCCCACAAACACCAACAGCAAACAGGATGTCCGGTCTACTCGCTGTCAGGTACAGTAGGGAACCGATCATGCCCCGGTATGCAATCTGGTCTACTGATTGGCCCTCATCATCCCTGTCCAGCTTAACTGATGAGCTCATTGGAGTAGCCGCCGAGGAGCAGGTGTCCATCCCGAATTTCTTCAAAAGCTCCTTGGTATATTTAGGTTGACTGATGAATGTTCCTTCCTTGAGTTGTTTAACCTGAAGACCTAGGAAGAAACTTAATTCTCCCATCATACTCATTTCAAATTTGTCAGTCATCATTTTTGAGAACTTGTCACAAAGCTTTGGATCGGTGGAACCGAAAATAATATCATCTACATAAATTTGAACAAGTAGGATATGTTCCTTCTTTTCAAACTTAAACAATGTCTTATCCACTGAACCGATGGTGAAATCATGTTCTAATAGAAATGCGGTTAGTGTATCATACCAGGCTCTGGGTGCTTGCTTTAGACCGTATAAAGCTTTGTTCAGCCGGTACACATGGTTTGGAAATGCAGCATTTTTGAAACCGGGTGGCTGTTCAACGTATACTTCTTCACGTAGATCACCGTTCAGAAATGCACTTTTAACATCCATTTGAAAGACTTTGAAGTTTTTGAAAGCAGCAAATGCAAGAAAAATCCTAATGGCTTCAATCCTGGCTACCGGAGCAAATGATTCTTCAAAATCAATGCCTTCTTCCTGTTTGTAACCTTGAGCCACTAATCTGGCTTTGTTCCTCGTGACCAAACCGTCCTCATTGAGTTTGTTTCTGAATACCCATCTTGTTCCTATGACCGATTGATCTTTCGGTCTGGGAACTAAGTACCAGACTTTACTACTCTCGAACTGGTTTAGCTCTTCTTGCATTCCCAAGATCCAATCCGGATCTGACAATGCTTCATCTATTCTTTTCGGTTCAATCTGGGATATGAAAGCAGAGTTAAAATATCCTTCCAGAAGTTGACTCCTAGTTCGAACAGGTTCTGAAGGGTCACCTATAATTTGCTCAGGAGGATGTTTACTGTTTCTTCTGAGATTCAGTTCAGGAATGTCTACCAAATTACCGTTTGTTTGATCAAGGCTAGACTTGTCGGTAGGCTGAACGAGATTATCAGACCGACCGACTCCCTCAGATTGGACCGAAGTGTCAGCTTCCTGTTGTGGAACAGCTTGATCCGGCTGGGTATCAATGTTACCCATTAGGTCATGGACAAACCGCCTGAAGACCGGAGTCTCATCTTCACTATCAGAATGAATATCGTTATTTTCCAGTCTATTGTGTAGATCAAAGCATGAAGCAGTATTGCTTTCAACCGATTCATCGAAAACAACGTGAATTGTTTCCTCCATGGTTGCAGTTCTATTATTATATACTCTATATGCTTTACTTACTGCCGAGTATCCTAGCATAATGCCGGTATCGGTCTTTGCATCAAAAGCGGTGAGTTGGGTTTTACCGTTTATATGAATGTAACATTTGCAACCGAAAATCCTGAGGTACTTGAGTTTGGGAACTCTGTTAAAATAAACCTCATATGGTGTTTTGTTGTGAAATCTGTTTATCAAAGACCGGTTTTGTGTATGGCATACAGTGTTGATAGCCTCAGCCCAAAATTTTTGAGCAATGCCGGAATCGGCTATCATAGACCGTGCGGCTTCCTTGAGAGTCCGGTTTCTTCTCTCGGCCAGGCCATTTTGTTGAGGAGTCCTAGCACTAGACAACTCGTGTCTAATGCCGGATTCATCAAGATATGCAGTTAATGTACTATTAGTAAATTCGGTACCTCGATCACTTCGAATGCTATTGATACGAGTTGATTTTTCATTTTGCAACCGCTTAAGAAGTGTGATCAGGTTTGATACAGTTTCACGTTTAGATGGTAGAAATATTACCCATGTATATCTAGAATAATCATCAATAACTACCATGGTGTAAAGCATACCTCCTAGGCTAATGACCTGAATCGGTCCAAATAAATCCATGTGAAGAAGATCTAGGCATCGACTCGATTGAATATTTCCATTACTCTTAAAAGATGACCTAGTTTGTTTACCCATTTGGCATGCTGAACAGACCTTATCCTGGTTAAATACTATATCAGGAATACCTTCAACTAGCTTTTTACCGCGAATGTAGTTTAAGGTTTTCATGTTTAGATGGTTTAGTCTCTTGTGCCATAGCCAGGTTTGATCAGTCTTAGCTATCATACATATAGGATATTCTATTTTTGTTTTCCAGTCTACCTTATAGATGTTACCTATCCTATTTCCGGTTAGTAGTACAATACCTTGAGAGTCCTTAACTAAGCATGCATGTTTAAGGAATTCTACCGTGTATCCGGCATCACACATCTGACTAATACTAAGTAGATTAAAACGTAGGTTTTCAACTAGAAGTACATTATCAATAGTTAGATTACCATGGACAATCTTACCCTTGCCCACAGTTTTACCTTTTGAGTTGTCACCGAAGGTAATTAGAGCACCGGTTACTGATCTGATGTCGATTAGCAAATTGCTATTTCCGGTCATGTGCCTGGAGCAACCGCTGTCCAAGAACCATTCGGAGTTTCCTAGCCGTTTCTTTGGATCCTGCAAAATGTACATATTTACAACTGTTTGGTACCCACATTTACTTGGGTCCACATGCGGTTAGTCCCTTAGGTACCCAAACTTTAATAAACCGGACGGTCTTCTTTGCTAGGGTTTTAACTTTCCTTTTTACACTTGGTCTGGTGTATTTCGGTTTTCCTTCAAATGTCCTAAACGATGATGGTCTTTGGTTCGGTGATCTATAGTTTGACCTACGTGGTTCAGGAAAGTCTTTCTTATATTTGAGGATTTCGGCTTTTCTTTTCTCAAGGTCAAGCCATGAATCGGTTGGGCCAACATAATCGTATTTTAGCTTTTCTTCCCTATAATATGCGGTTTCCTCTTCTTCAGCTGTCCAGGTGCTCTTAAGAAATTTTATAAAAGGAAGGTTTCCTTTTGTAAGCCTTGCTTTCTCTATGGGTTTTCGGTCTTTAGAGCTATTCTCTGTGTATCCTAGACCACGCTTACAACGAGGATGCCTGTAGTGTTTATTCATATTCTTTACTATATTGCTAGATCTCTTATAGGCGGTCATCGTATATTGAAATCGGGCATTCTCTTCCTCGGTTAGTTCTCTAGTCGGTTCACTAGGTTGTTCGGTCTTAAGGTCTAACTCGGTTTCTATAGTATGGGTATCATCAGATTGTATGACCTTCGGTTCAGTTATGATGGGTACCTCTGGTTCTATTGGAATAGGTGTTATGGAGTCGGGCTTGATGTTGAGGTGTTTAGGTAACATGGTCAATAAGTTCTTATATTCTTCTACCATGTCATTCAATGCATTGTATAACTCATCTTTAGTAAATTCCTCACAAGGAGAGTCAAATACCTGTTCCTCATTGGCCATGAGGCACGTGAGTTCATCGTCGCTGTCACTGCGAGCCCATAGACTTCCTCCATCGTCGGCTATTAGTGCTTTCGGTACCTCACTTCCTTCACCGGCTTGTTGATAATTGTTTCTGTCATTTTGATAGTCCGGTTTCTGGGTATCCCTCCTTGGTTTCCTGCATTCCCACTTAAAGTGTCCCAAACAGTTACAGTTATAGCATCTTATATTGGATTTGTCACCATAGTAGTTGTTTGTCGGTTGGCTCCTTTTCATGAACCTCCCAAACTTCTGTGCGAGCATAGCCATGGCGTCCTCAGTAAACTGTTCGGCTGTTCTGATAGGTGCGGGTGCAGGAACCGGTATCGGTGCAGGTGTAGGAGTAGGTGCAGCCGGTTCTGTAGATGTGATTAGTGCTCTGGTTGATGTTGAGGCCGAGACTTCCTCTTCGGTTCTAGATTTCATTTCGAACTCATATGCCTTGAGATCTTCGAATACGTCGTATAGTTTCATCTTACGTAGGCTCTTTGACTCCCTCATTACCATTGTCTTTATATCCCAGGCACTTGGAAGAGATCTCAAAGCCTTCATAACTACCTCTTTGGTCTCATACTTCTTGCCCAGAGTTGCTAGTTCATCTAACACACCAGTGAACCGGTCACTGTACTCCTTCATAGATTCTCCTGGTTTCATTTTGATACTTTCGAACTTCTGTGTGACCATTATTATTTTGTTCTCCCTTGTTCTTTCATTTCCTTCAAAGATCTGGATGACCGTGTTCCATGTCTCCTTCGCAGTTTTGCAATCTCTGATCTTGCAGTATGTGTTTCTGTCTACGCTGTTGGAGATCCGGTTTCTTGCATGGTTGTCCAGATTGTTCCTTCTCCTATCTTCAACCGTCCATTCTTTTCTATCTTTATCAATGAATATCGGTCCTTCGGTTAGAATGGATTCCATTTCATCATCCAAGGTGACTAGGTGTAGGTGCATGCGTGCCTTCCAGTTGGCAAAGTCATCACCTTCAAGCATTGGAGGCCTATCCTGATACATGTTTGCTTGAGTATTGAAACTAACTGCTCTGATACCAATTGTTAGGATCTAGGTCGCCGCTGGTGGACCGGGGGTTGGACCGGTTAGCGGTTCTCACTCGTAGGGTGGTGGTTAATCCGGTTAGAGATTAACATCGGGGTTTCAATACTACACAACCTGTCACAAACCCTTGAACTAGGTTCAAGCGCGGAAGAGGTTTGCTTTCAGGTTGAAGCGGCACACTTGTATGATAGGCACGGTCGGTGGAGATGGTGGGTCGGTTTCGGTAATCTGGATATTCGGTATGGCTAGTATAAAGTCGGTTTGGAGCGGTATGGTTAAGTTAGTCGGTTATATAATGAAGCCAGCAGAAAGTAAATAACACAAAAGATTTTATGGATGTTTGGAGATAAAACTCCTACGTCACCCCTTCCTCTCGAAACCGCGAGAAGGATATTCACTAAGGAATACAAGTACAAGCCGATCGAGACTTATTTTCTGCTCGATAACACTCTTACAATTTACACCGAAATTGTAGAACACACTTTAACTTTCAACACTTAGGCTTTCTAGAATAGCACACTGTTATCACTTGTAGTAAATGCTCTTAGCTCTCGTTATCCCAATGTATATCCCGCATTTACTCTTCTGCAACTGCCTCCTTTTATAGGTGAAATATGCCAACGGTCATATTTCACTGCCTTGAATCTGATTGGCCGATCAGAGGTGCAGTGATTCAGTGTCTCAGACCTGCGGTCGTCTCCTCAGACCTGATGGTCAATCTCAGACCTGGTATCCTGTCTCAGACCTGCCGGTCTGTAAGGCAAACCTGCCGGGTTTGTCTTTACTTGATGTAGGCACTGTCTGTTTGGACAGTTGTCTGTACTTTGAAGATTTCCTTTCTGGCTTATCCCGAAGTAGAAGGATCCGGTAGTACTGTTTTCTACAGCCTACGGTCTTTCCTCAGACTTGCATGGATATGGAAGTATTCAGTCTGTTCTTTTGGTATCATTCTCAATAGATACCCAAATTGTCTTCTTGTACTGGTCGGTCATTTGACTTGGCCGAATGTCTTTGGTAGTGATGTAACCGGACTTCTTCCGGTTATTCTCTTCTTGTGGATGATCGGCTGTTTGATGGTTCCGGTTTTGAGCTTTGGCCGATCCTTCCTTTGTGCGGTCACGTTTCGAATACTCTTGATCGGTTTGGTAGCTAGACCAGTTAGGTTTCTTCAGTCAGTTCTCTTGTTCATCCGGTCCGGTTCCTTGTTCCTGCATGGGAAGTTTGTTTAAGTTAGGTTTATTTGAACCGGTCTGAATTTATCTAACAGGTAACGTTGGAGATGGTTAATTTGACCGGAATGAAAATGTGTAAGGTCACACAATATGAGAGGTTGATTAATTAAGGTATGGATAAATTTGAAATGAGATAATTAGTTATCTGAAGTGAGGATAAAAAATCAAGTATATATTATAAAATATGTGAGGAGATGGGTCACAAGATAAGAGGACAATTGTGGATTGGTGACCAAGATGATGAGTAAAAGAGATTGATGATGTTGGAGATGGTTGATTTAACCAAAGTGAAAGTGTAAGGTCACATATGAGAGGTCGATTATTAGGGTGAATAAATGTGGAATGAGATGAATGGTTAGCTGAATTGATGATAAAGAAGGTCAAGTTATAAATTGTAAAATATGAGGAGATGAGTTGTATGAAAAAGTGAAAGCAATGTCTCGACATAAGATGTCGATTGTGAATTGATGGATAAATGTAGAATGAGATAATTAATTAGTCAAAGTGAAAGTAAGGTTACAAGATGAGAGGTCAATTGTGGTGGATAAATGTTGAATGAAATGTATGGTTAGCCGAAGAGATGATAATAATGTCGGGTTGTATATTATAAAATATGTGAGAAGATGAATTGTTTGATGAAGTGAAAATAAGGTCTTTGAGAGAATAAATGTCGATTATGATTGGTGGATAAATATGGAATGAGATTATTTTTTATTAGTCGAAGTGAAAGTAAGGTAAAGAGATAGAGGTCGATTGGGAAAGAAAAATAATATTGGTGGTTAAAATATACGAGAAAATTAGTTGTTTGACCGAAGTGAGAGTTAAAGTCATGAGATGAGATATTCGATTTGAATTGGTAGATAAATGTTGAATGAGATGGTTGGTCAGTCTGAGTGCTTTAAGGTCACGAGATAAAACGTCGACTGAGCATTGGGCTAAAGTGAGGGTAAAAAAGAGATTTGTAATGTTTGAGATTTTTTATTTAACCAATGTGAAAGTGTAAAGTCACGAGATAAGAGATTAATTGGGAAAAAAAATATGTGATGAGATATGTGAAAAGATGTGTTATTTTACCGAAATGAATAAATATGGAAGAAGAGTTCTATTTTTTATTTAATATAATATTCATAATTTATTAAAAAATTTAAACATTTAATACATATTATTATAATTTTTTTTATTAAATTTATTTGTTTATATTTTTATCCTTATCCATCGTACGAAAATCTTACTAATTAAATTAGTATTATTTTATTCTAATATATATAATAATACTGGAATTAAATGATAATTTTTTTAATCTAATTATTTTATCATACACACGTTATATATCTTTAGGGATAAATTATTTCTTCTTTTTAGGAACTTTTGATTTTTTTTAATTCCTTATATCATATTATTATAATTTTATCAAATAAATAACTTATTTTATCCACTAAAATAATTTTACTTATTTTATTCTTATTAAATTATAAATATTAAAGGATATTTTGTAATTAAACTTATTAATAACTTAAATAACATACTATGTTTTATTTTATCAAATAAAGTATTTTAGACAAAAAAAAAAACCTTAAACCCCCCCAAAAAATCAATTTTTGCAGACGATCTCTTCATCCTAGCGAATGCTGACGCTGACTCTGTTTGAACTATCAATGAGGCTCTTACCATTTTTTCTAGTGTTACCGATCTCAGAATTAATCAGGGCAAAAGCCCTTGCTTTCTATGGCGGCGTTAAGGAGGAAATCAAAACCAACATATTCGGGATCATGGGCATTGAAGAAGGATCGCTCCCCGTCCGATACCTGGGCATCTCGCTCTCCTCTAAACAACTCCAGATCTTGCATTGCCCTCCTCTAATTAAAAGGTTAAAAAATATTATTCTGGGATGGGCTACTAAAAGACTTTCTTATTCAGGTCGTATTGAGTTGGTCACTAGAGTCGTTATGGGTATTATCGGATACTGGGCGCAGCAGATCGTCCTCCCGAAGAAAGTCATGAAAGAATTGGATCAACTTATGAGGAATTTCATTTGGGGGACTTAAGGGCGTGGTGGGAAAAAGATCAAATGGACAAACCATGCAAGCCCAAAAACGAAGGCGGAATCGGCATCAATGATAGTGTCTCTTGAACAAAACTCTCACCTACAAGCACTTTTGGGAGTTGAAAAAAAAACAGGATTCGCTTTGGGTCAGATGGGTACACTCGAGGTTCATTAGAAAATACATCAGCATTTGGACATGCAAGATCAGAATGGATATGGCGTGGTCCCTTAAAAAAATTCTGAAACTTAGAGACAACGCGGGTAAGATGATCAACATTCAAATTGGAAACGGCAACGACACTCTGTTCTTGCATGACCCCTGGTTCGAAAACAGACCCATCCTTCATAAGAGTGTTTCTCCATCACTCAAATAAGGCGAGAATGTCAATTGGCCACAGTTCAACAAGTCAAAAGCGGCGATTGGAAACAGCCTTTTGGGTCAGATGGGTACACTCGAGGTTCATTAGAAAATACATCAATATTTGGACATGCAAGATCAGAATGGATATGGCGTGGTCCCTTAAAAAAATTCTGAAACTTAGAGACAACGCGGGTAAGATGATCAATATTCAAATTGGAAACGGTAACGACACTCTATTCTTGCATGACCCCTGGTTCGAAAACAGACCCATCCTTCATAAGAGTGTTTCTCCATCACTCAAATAAGGCGAGAATGTCAATTGGCCACAGTTCAACAAGTCAAAAGCGACGATTGGAAACAGCCTTCTGTGGACTATTCCAGAAGGTGCGAGAATCCTTGACGCACTTTCATCATTTCATCTTATCATATTGACGCTACGTCGTCTTTCACAAAAAAAAACGTCATTAACTTATAAGTTTTTGTGTTACAATTCCTCTCCCTTCCCTTGATACTATTGCCTATGAAGTAGTAATTAAAGTACATGGTAAAAAAAAATATTGAGATACCTGAACAAGCACCGTTTTACAATTCATCTTTCACATAGCCATCAACTGCTGCTGTGTCTTTTGTTGAGGTGTTCCTTGCCATTGTGGACGGGTTTTAAATTCCGGGTAAACGGGTCAGGGTTTTCTTTTTTGAAAACGGGTTAGAGTATAAATACTTTTTTTGGGTATTTTTCTCATAACAATGTAAGGTTGAGAGAGAGGGAATTACAGATCTAGAGTTTTCTGGTTTCCTTCTTCTTCTTGTTCTTTGACTGATCCAGAGAGAAAGATTGGGGGAGCTTTTGATTGTGGAGTAGTCCAATCATTCCTAGTGTAATCACTTCTTTCATTTGAGAGCAAGACATGTAAGTTTCTACTATTGTCATTTGTTTGATTTAGTGAAACTTATCCCTCCCGTGGACGTAGGTCGATTTTGACCGAACCACGTATATTGTGTTGTCCTTTATTGCTTTGTGCTATTTCAGTCTTCGTAATCTATTTTTCGTCATAGACGATTTGGAAACTGATTTATTACAGGTTTGATTTCGAAGAAGATCCATAATTTTGTTGTTGCAAAACCCAACAGTGGTATTAGAGCAGTATTGATTGGTTATCTGTTTTAACATTGGAGCAGAGTGCTCTACTGGTTATTTAGCAAAATTTATAGAAGAGATCAACTGGTTTCTTTGCTGGGGGTTTTGTTAGTTGTTAAGGTAGTAATAATGGGGAAATCTAGACCTGATATGGTGAGTCTGAATGTTACAAACTACAGGAAATGGAAACTGATGATTAGTGATCTATTAGTTTTAGATGATTTGAATGAAGCAATTGAAAATGAGGGTGTTAGACCTGAGACTACAAAAGAGGCTGATTGGAAAAAAAAAAAATAGAAAGGCCTGCAGTTTTATTCCACTAGTAGAATAGATGTCTTCTGTGACGACTCCTAGTAACGGCGCTCGAACGCCCTTACTAATATAATTTATCAGTAACGGCTTTCGAAAGCCGTTACTGATACAAGTACTCTGTAACGGCGATATAAACCGTTACAGATACGCTATCCCTTTAAAGTTTCGATATGAATATTAGTAACGGCTTTGTATGATAACCGTTACTAATCAGTTTTCTGTAACAGTTTCTAAATAACCGTTACAGATACGACATAAGTTACCGTTTGAGAGGAGCATCATCAGTAACGACATTAAGAGATAGCCGTTACTAATAAATTATCTGTAACGGTAAGCAAAAACCGTTACAAATAGTTAACCGTCTTTTCGTTTTCTCTTCTAGTATCTGTAACGGTTTCTAAATAACCGTTACAGATACGACTTAAGTTACCGTTTGAGAGAAGCATCATCAGTAACGGCATTGGGAGATAGCCGTTACTAATAAGTTATCTGTAACGGTAAGCAAAAACCGTTACAAAAAGTAAACCGTCTTTTCGTTTTCTCTTCTAGTATCTGTAACGGTTTTTTAGAAAACCGTTACAGAAAGTGAGCCGTCTTTTTATTTTTTCTCTTTAGTATCTGTAACGGTCTTGTAATAACCGTTACAGATGGACTTTAATAACCCGCGAATAACTTCCTTTCTTTTCTTTCCCTCTTTCTTTCCTTCCTCCGCGCTTTCTCCTTATTTCCGATCATCTTCCAATCATCCAAGTCGCCGTCGCCGCCCGTCTCCTCAAGTCGCCGTCGCCGTCGTTTATCAATAGTTGAAGTCGCCGTCGCCGCCAGGTAAGTTTTCTTTTCTCTCTTTTCTTCATCCGCGCGCTGATCGTCTTCTCGATCTCCCTACTACCCGCTGAACATTTCTAGAATCCATCCGCCATTTATTCTTCTTCGATCGATCAAGGTAAACTCTCTTCTCCTTCTGCCCTTTTTATTTTGATTATTTGAAGTCGATTTGATTGAATGTTGAATGCTGCAATTTCTTCAACAGACTCAGTTTCCCCATTATACCCTGTTCAGTCTTCTTGTCTTGTTAAAAGATTTATGAGTAACAAGTCTTCAGGAGATCAATCTTAGAAATACTAATATCACAAGTACAGTTTCTTAATCCTTGAAAACGAAACTATATATAATCTACCAAAACAGACAAAATAGGTCAATTTTATGAGTGGATGATGTGACTACAGATTGGTTGATTTGCAGCCATACCCTTCACATTTTAATTAAGTCAATTGGTTGGAAGGATCTTTACTTTGTTGCCTAATGGCTGCCCCTCTTACTTTATCATGTCCCCATACTTTCCCTAGTGGTCCAACCAATACCATTCATGTTGAACTTTCTTTGCCGACTATTTTCCTACTATTCACAGACAACATAATTGAACTTCCGTTTTACTCATTTCTTTGCAAGTTAACAAAGATAGAAGAACACTGTAGATTTAGAATCTAATTAGAGGGTTCATTTGCTTGATATTAAAATTTAAACTAACTCTGTGCCTGAGCCATAGAGACTTGCTTTATTGTATGAAATGCTTTCCAAAGTAAAAAGTCTTTCAGTTATTGTATGATGTTTTCAAGATGAAATATTCCCTGCAATTAAGTGACTGTTCTATCTTATTTTATTAATCGCAGCCTGCATACATAGGGGACATCATATACTTCAGGTAAACAAAAATACTCCAATTTAGACTGTATAATGTAGATGTTTTTGACTATGGAATTTAAGTCTTGCTACAAAGCAAATGTGAAAAGATGATACATATGATGTATGGACATGATTTCTGAGTAGGATGTGTGATAATATGATGTATGGACATGATTTCTGAGTAGGATGTGTGATAATATGATGTATGGACATAATTTCTGAACAATAGCTTATAGATGGAGAGCTGGATGCTTAATTTAATATAATGTAAAAGCCCAAAAAGCTACAAAGCTATAATGCACAACAATAATCCTATTTTGCAACTCTTTTATTAGAAAAGAGGACTGTGTATTTTATTTATAGTTTGACTGAATAGTTAATTTGAAATAGGACTGAGTGCATTATTTCTCAATACTTTTTTTCATTCTATTTTGCAGAAAATTCAATTTTCACCGTTTGCCCTTGTAATTCCTATCGCTGCTTGAAGTTTTCCCTCTCAGATTAAGGTTAGTTCTTATTTACAATCAATGTTATCTGTATGTTAGATTAGTAATATTGAATGCTAAAGTTAGATTGTTATTTGTATGTTAGATTAGTAATATTGAATGCTAAGTAGATTATTGATGTTAGGTTAGTGAATACTTTGTATGTTAGATTAGAGATAATATTGAATGTTAAGTTAGATTATTTGATGTTAGTATTGCATGTTTGGATTATTAGATTAAGTTAGATTATTTGTATGATCAGATTATTGCATGTTTGGATTGTTAGATTAATTTTATGTTAGATTATTGCATGTTTGGATTATTAGATTAATTTTATGTTAGATTATTGCATGTTTGGATTATTAGATTAATTTTATGTTAGATTATTACATGTTTGGATTATTAGATTAATAAATTATTTGTATGTTAGGTTATTGATGTTAGATTGTTGGATTATTAATTTGTATGTTAGGTTAGATGGAAATCCCAGACAAAACATGGATGACTATACTTCGTACCGATCCTAAATATAGTGAGGGGGTTGACAAATTCATAGAATTTGCTGAAAGGTCTACGGGTAGATCATCGATTGCATGTCCTTGTGTAAGGTGTGCAAATCGAGTGTATGAGAATAAGAGTGTGGTTAGATCCCATCTGATTGTATACGGCATAAGACAAAAATATGGTTTTTGGTATTTTCACGGTGAAAAGAGATCAATTGGACGTCAACTTGTAAATGCTGTTACCGAGAATGTGGAGGAAGATGAATCAGATGATGAAATTGAAGACGAACCGATCAATGAACCACCAAATAACGAGACTAATATCATGGAAGACGAACCTGTTGAAGTTTGTGAGGATCATCTAATGGAAGATATTATTGTTGAGGATCATCTAATGGAAGATATTATTGGTGATTTGAACCCTAATGTCAACATTGATAATGAACGGTCGAGTGAAAATGAGCCTCCCGTTGATGATGCTAATACGTTTTACAAATTGTTGGACGATTCAAAACTACCTTTGTATGAAGGTTCACGCATTTCCAAAGCCTCAACTCTACTTAAACTTCTTCACATCAAGAATGTAGGTCAGTGGACAAACACGTCATTTGATTTATTGTTGAGTTTATTGAAGGAGGAAATACTGCCAATTCATAATCAACTACCGAATTCGTATTATGAGTGCAAGAAATTCATTAAAGACATGGGCCTATCGTACGAAACAATTGACGCGTGTAAGAATGATTGCATGCTTTTTCGTAAAGAGGATAAGGATTTGCAGCAATGTAAAGTTTGTGGGCTTTCTAGGTGGAATGTCAATAAATCTGATGGTGCAATTCGAACGAAGGTGAATGGTAAGTATATAGCCAACAAGTCGCTGCGCTATTTTCCATTAAAACCGAGGTTGCAAAGATTATACATGTGTTCCAAAACTGCTCCACACATGACTTGGCATAAAGATAACAATCCCGAAGATGATGTGTTGAGGCATCCTGCTAATTCAATGACATGGAAGACCTTTGATAACTTGTACCCAAATTTTTCAACAGAACCTCAAAATGTGCGACTTGGTTTGGCTAGTGATGGTTTTCAACCTTTTGCTAGCGGAAAAACATCGTACAGCATTTGGCCAGTTATTCTAATCCCTTACAACGTCTCTCCTACCATATGTATGGATAAAAACAATTTTCTTCTTTCAATGCTCATTCCAGGTCCAAAAAGTCCCGGTGATTGTATTGAAGTATTTCTAGAGCCACTTATTGAAGAGTTGACGGAATTATGGAATACCGGTGTGAAGACATACGATGCAAGCAGAAAACAATATTTTAATTTACGGGCAGCTCTTATGTGGACTATTAATGATTTTCCGGCTTATGCAAATTTGTCTGGATGGAGTACAAAGGGTAAATTGGCATGTCCGTCTTGTAATCAGAACACCGCGTCTTTGAGGTTAACAAATTGCCAGAAGGAGTGTTACATGAATCATCGACGATTCCTCCCGTCTAATCATCGATGGCGCAAAGAGACCGATACGTTTGACGGGCATACGGAGCATAGAGATCCTCCTGTACTATTATCGGGTTCCGAAATTCAATTGCAATCGCGAGATCTAAAGGAAATTTGTTTGACAAAGTACCTGCCTAAGAAAACGAAAGTTATACATGAATCCCGAGGTGATAATTGGAACAAATTCAGTATATTCTTTCAATTGCCTTACTGGAAATCTTTGATGTTGAGACATAATTTGGATGTAATACATATTGAGAAGAATATATGTGATAGTTTGTTGGGAACTTTAATGAATTTCAAAGAAAAGACCAAGGATGGAATTAAAGCAAAGAAAAATTTGGTCATAATGAACATAAAACATTCCTTACATCCGGTTGAAGTTGATGGTCGCCTAATTTTGCGGAATTATTTCTGCACACTCATACAAAGAAACCGACTCTGCAAGATCCAAATCCGGAGGTTCCCCCTATTATTCAAGAAAAAGTGGTAAGTCGTGTTTATTAGTTATATTTCTTTTATTTATCATATGTATGTATGTAATCAAATGTAATTTGTTTTTGTAGACTGCCTTGCGAACTGCTATAGAAGAAGACCCGAATAGAAATGAATTGCAGTTGGCTGAGTGCGCATTCGGGTCTCAGGGACATGGGCGAGTTGTGGGTTTGGGCTCCGGTGTCACACCTAGATCTTTTAGACCTGATGCTCGTGGTGGTACTAGCACACAGCGCAGTGACACGCAAAATGCCCTTTTACTTGAGGAGATACAGAGGATGCGAGAGGAGCGTGAAGCTGAGAAGCTTCAGTCACGGAGAGAGCGCAAAGAAGCCTTAATGGAGCGTCAAATGGAGCGTGAGGAAGCACAAAGGCAGCGTGAAATGGAACGCGAAGAGTTATTGATGCAGTGTGAGGATGAACGTGAAGAAGCTCGAAGGGAGCGTGAGAGAATGCGGGATGAGATGCTTGAGCTGAGATCGACGATGAACTTCTTATTATACAGGATTCCCCGTGATCAACTTCCACCTGCCCCTCCCACTCGAGATGATGCCCCTCCTACTTAGAGATGATCCCCTTCCTCATGATCGTCGCTTTCTCACTTCAATTCTGGTTAGTTGAAATGTAATTTGAATTACGTTAATTAATGGTTTTTGTGAATTTGTGATATGATTGTAGTTTTTGGATGGATTATAGTTTTTGGATGGATTGTAGTTTGTGGATGATTATTGTTTTGAATTAATGATTGTAGTTTTGGGTTTTTGGCTATTGATGATTGTGTGCTTTTTGGTTTTTGGTTATTGGTTATTGATTGAGGTTTTAAATAGGTAAAAATTTGCAAAAAAAATCTATTAGGGTTTAGTAACGGTTAAATAATTTCAAATACCGTTACTATAAATCTAACTGTAACGGTTTAAAAAATAAAAAACCGTCACAGAAACAACACGAGCATCTGTAACGGTTTTCGAAAACCGTTACAAATAAAAACAGTCTTTCAGTAACGGTTTTTAACCGGCTAAAACCGTTACTGTTGTCCCATTACTATCTGTAACGGTTTTCGAAAACCGTTACAGATGCTCGTGTTGTTTCTATGACGGTTTTTAGACGGCTAGAACCGTTACTGTTATTCCATGACTATCAGTAACGGTTTTCGAACTCCGTTACTGATACCTGTGAAGTTTCTGTAACGTAATTTTTAGTAACGATTGGTAACGGTTTTATTTGCCGTTACAAATAAGTTTCAGTAACGGCGTTCGATGCTTTCAGTAACGGTTTTAACCCTTACTAATACCCTTTTTCTACTAGTGTTCGTTTCTGGGTTGGTGTAAATGTTGTGCACCATGTTGAGAATGAGACTACGACGTATGGTGTTTGGAGCAAACTTGAAGCTCTCTATGCTGGGAGGTCAGTAGGGAATAAAGCAGCACTAGTACGAAGACTGATGAATCTGAAGTATATTGATAATAAATCAATTGCTGAGAACTTGAATGAATTTCAAAATATTTTGAATCAGCTGAGTAGTATGAAGATAAACTTTGATGATGAGGTGCAGGCACTTTTAGTCCTTGGATCTTTGCCTGCAAATTGGGAGACACTTATTATCACTCTCAGCAAATCAACACCAAATGGTAAAGTCAACATGGCATTTGTCACCAGTTCCTTACTTGATGAGGAGAATCGAAAGAGGGATAAACCCTCTAAGTCTGATATGTTGGTGACTAATAGAGGGAGATCAAAAGATAATAGAAGTGGTTCGAGCAGGGGAAAGTCTAGAAGCAAGTCTAGAGCTCCAAAGAAGGATGGTGTTTGCCATTACTTTGGCAAAATGGGTCACTGGAAAAACGAGTGCTGAAAATTTAAAAATGATAAAGCAAAGGGTATAGTGAAGCCCAGAGAAAATAAAGAACAAAGTGCAGATACATCTGCTTATGCTTCAGATGGTGAACTGACATATGCTTCTAACTGTCAAGACTCCTGTCTTAGCACATCTTCAAATAAAACAACATGGATTGTTGACATAGGTGCCTCATTCCATATTAGTCCACACAAAGGTTACTTCCAGTCCTACAAAGCTGGTGATTATGGTGAGGTTCGCATGGGTAACAGTGGTGTATCCAAGATAGTTGGTCTTGGTGATGTTAGAATTGAGACAAACATGGGTTGTTTCCTGACATTGAGAGATGTAAGACATGTTCCTGATTTGAGAATGAATTTGATTTCAGCAGGTAAGCTCGATGATGGAGGCTACCATAATGTTTTCAGTGGTGGAGCATGGAAGCTAAGTAAGGGTTCATTGGTTGTTGCACGAGGTAAGAAATGTTGTTCCTTATACAAGACAAATTTGAAAATTGTCTATGATGCAGCATATTCTGTTGTGATGGAGTCATCCTCTGAGTTGTGGCACAAGAGACTAGGTCACATTAGTGAAAAAGGGTTGAATGTTTTGATCAAGAGGAATGAGCTGTTGAATCTCAAGGATGCTCATCTTGAAAATTGTGAGCATTGCTTGAAGGGTAAGCAGAACAAAGTCTCCTTCAGTAAGTCAAAAGTGGAACTGAAAAAGAATGTCCTTGAACTGGTCCATACAGATGTTTGTGGTCCTATGAAGATTAAATCCATAGGTGGTGCTTTCTATTTTGTAACCTTCATAGACGATGCACCTATGAAGGTTTGGGCCTATGCTATAAAGTCCAAGGATGAGGTTGCAGCAAGATTTGAGGTCTTTCATAAGCTGGTTGAAAGAGATACAGGAAGAAAACTGATGAGGGTGCGGTCAAATAATGGGGGAGAGTACATAAGCTCATTTGATGATTATTGCAAAGAGTAGGGTATTCGAAATGAACAGACTGTGCCCAAGACTCCACAACAAAATGGTGTGGCAGAGAGGATGAACAGAACAATGTTAGAACGGATGAGGAGTATGCTCTCCCATGCCAGGTTGGCTAAGCATTTCTGGGCTGAAGCCATGAGCACTGCAGTGTATGTGATCAACCGTTCTCCCTCCAAGCCATTGAATAATAAGTGTGCAGAAAGCGTCTGGTCAGGTAAAGATGTTAATTATGACTATTTACGTGTTTTTGGATGCAGAGATTTTGTGCATGTTCCAAAAGATGAGAGGTCTAAGCTAGATGCAAAAACCAGGCAATGCATATTTTTAGGGTATGGTGATGAAAATGGGGATACAGGTTTTATGACCCAGTTGACAATAAGGTATTGAGAAACCGAGATGTGGTATTCATTGAAGATCAGACTATTGAGAATTTTGAAGATGGTGAAAAACTTGATGCATATATACGTGACCTTTCTGGTCTTGAGTTGTCTCATAATGTTGAGGAGACAAGGCCACATGTAGTTTCAGACTCGGATAGTGATGATGATGTTCCTCAGGGTCAAGCTGTAGGCCATGGAAATGATATTAATACTATAAATGATCTTGGTGATAATGTTGAGGTTGATTTTGAAGTTCAACAAGAAGATGAAAATCAACATAATCAACAAATAGAGGTACTTAGGAGGTCTAATAGGGAGAAAAGATTATGTTCTAAGTACCCTGCTACAAAGTATGTCCTTCTAACTGATTGTGGGGAGCCTATATGCTATAAGGAGGCTCTTGAGGATGCTCATAAGAAAGAATGGCTAGCTGTCATGAATGAAGAGATGAAGTAATTGTTGAAAAATGGCACATATGATCTAGTTGAAAGACCAGAGAACATAAAAGTATTACAAAATAAATGGGTGTACAAGATCAAGCAAGAAGGTGATGATAGCAAGACAAGATACAAGGCTAGGCTGGTTGTCAATGGTTTTGGCCAGAGGCATGGAAATTGGAATCGATTATGATGAGATTTTCTCACCGGTAGTGAAGATGACTTCTATCCGAGTGGTGTTAAGTCTAGATGCTTGTATGGATCTTGAGGTTGAACAGCTTGATGTCAAGACTGCATTTCTCCATGGTGATTTGGATGAAGATGTTTATATGGAGCAACCCGAAGGTTATAATAAGAAAGGTGAAGAAAGCAAGGTGTGCAAACTTGTCAAAAGTCTGTACGGTTTGAAGTAAGCACCAAGGCAGTAGTATCTTAAGTTTGAGTTGTTCATGACCATCCATGGGTACATGAAGACATCTATAGATCACTGTGTCTTTGTGCAAAAGTTTGCTTCTAATGATTTTATTATATTTCTCCTATATGTTGATGACATGCTGATTGTTGGGAGAGACAAGCTCAAGATTGCCATGTTGAAAAAGGATTTGGCTAAGTCTTTTGAGATGAAAGACATGGGTCAAGCAAGACAAATTCTTGGAATGTAGGTTATTCGTGATCGGGTGAAGAAAAGGCTATGGTTATCTCAAGAGAGATATATTGAGAAGATTCTAAAACTATTATGTATGGACAAGGCAAAACCAAATGCTTGTCCATTGGCTACACACTTGAAAATAAACAAGACAATGTCTCCCAAGGATGAAGAGGAAAGACAAGAAATGTGCAGTGTTCCATATGCTTCAGCAATAGGCAGTCTGATGTATGCAATGGTATGTACAAGACCGGATATAGCTCATGCGGTTGGAGTACTTAGTCGTTTCTTTTCAAATCCCGGTAAAATACACTGGGAAGCGGTTAAGTGGCTAATGAGATATCTTCGAGGGACCTCGAAATACGCTTTGTGTTATGGTACTGGAAAGCCACATATTGAATGGTTTTCTGATATGAGTGGTGATATTGACACTATGAGATCAACTTCAGGGTATTTGTTTACCTTTGGAGGAGGAGCTGTATCATGGCAGTCTCGTCTACAGAAATGTGTTGCTTTGTCTACTACAGAAGATGAATATATTTCCATTACTGAATGTTGTAAGGAAATGAGATGGATGAAAGAATTGTTGAAAGAAATAGGCATTACACAAGACAGGTTTGTGGTGTTTAGTGACTCACAAAGTGCTATACATGTGTGCAAGAATCCAAGTTTCCATTCACGGACAAAACACATTCAAAGAAGGTACCATTGGATCCGTGAAGTGCTCGAGAAGAAGGAGTTATACTTGTAAAAAGTGCAAACAGATGAAAACGGGTCAGATTTGATGACAAATGGCTTGTCAAGAGGCAAGCATGAAATTTGTTGTGCCAAAGCCGGAATGGTTCTAGCAGAAGCGTCACGATGATGAATGTTTATAGCAACATTCTCCCATGGCTCGGAAGGGGGAGAATTGTTGAGGTGTTCCTTGTCATTGTGGGCGGATTTTAAATTCCGGGTAAACGGGTCAGAGTTTTCTTTTATGAAAACGGGTTAGAGTATAAATATTTTTTTTGGGTATTTTTCTCATAACAGAGTAAGGTTGAGAGAGAGTGAATTACAGATCTAGGGTTTTCTGGTTTCCTTTTTTTTCTTGTTCTTTGGCTGATCCAGAGAGAAAGATTGGGGGAGTTTTTAATTGTGGAGTAGTCCAATCATTCATAGTGTAATCACTTCTTTCATTTGAAACTTACATTCCCTACTCTCAAATGAAAGAAGTGATTACACTAGGAATGATTGAACTACTCCACAATCAAAAGCTCCCCCAATCTCTCTCTGGATCAGCCAGAAAACCCTAGATCTGTAACTCACTCTCTCTCAACTTACTGTGTGTTATGAGAAAATACCAAAAAAAAGTATTTATACTCTAATCCGTTTTCATAACAGAAAACCCTGACCCGTTTACCCGGAATTTTAAAAACCCGCCCGCAATGACAAGGAACACCTCAACCATTACTTCTTTAGTTCATTATGATTTTCTATTTTGGGGATCATTGAAAAAAAGATGACAGCAAATCAGCCCATTAGCTAATAAAAAAATCCTTAAGAGTGTGTTTGATGATGGGGAATTGGAATTGGAATTGGCATTGGAATTCTAATTCCAATTCAATGAGAATTGGCATTGAATTACAATTCAATTCCTATGTTTGGAAAAATGATAGAATTGTAATTCAATTCCAATTCCTATGTTTGGGAAAATGATAGAATTGTAATTCAATTCTAATTCCAATTTTTGTAAAATAAAATATCGGTTCAAAATGTCAACTTTTAAAATATGTTTTGACGTTTTGGCACGTTTAATACGTTTTTAACATTTTTTCACATTTTCACACGTTTTTCACACGTTTTAACACGTTTTTCACATCTTCACACATCAATCACGTTTTCACACGTTTTAACACGTTTTTCACATTTTCACACGTTTTTCACGTTTTTCAAACGTTTTTCACGTTTTTCACATGTTTTTCACGTTTTCACGTTTTCACGTTTTTCACACGTTTTAACACATTTTCACACGTTTTTTACACGTTTTCACGTTTTTTACACGTTTTAATATGTTTTCACGTTTTTCACACATTACAACACGTTTCACATTTTTCACACATTATTCACACGTTTTTCATGTTTTCACGTTTTTCACACGTTTTAACACGTTTTTCACGTTTTACACGTTTTTCACACGTTTTAACACGTTTTAACACGTTTTTCACGTTTTCAAACGTTTTCACGTTTTTTACACGTTTTAACACGTTTTCACACGTTTTTCACGTTTTTCACACGTTTGTCACGTTTTTCACACGTTTTTCACGTTTTCACACGTTTTTCACGTTTTTCACACGTTTTTCACGTTTTTCACACGTTTTTCACGTTTTAACACGTTTTTCACGTTCTACACATTTTTCACGTGTTAAACGTGTTAAAACGTGTCAAACGTGTCAAAAACGTAAAAAACATGTGAAACGTGTCAACAACGTGTTAAAAACGTTTTAAACGTGTTAAAAACATGAAAACGTGTCAAAAACGTGTTAAACGTTCCAAACATGTGAAAAACGTGTTAAACATGCCAAAACATGAAAAACGTGTTAAACGTGTCAAAATGTGGTAAACGTGTCAAAAACGTAAAAAAAGTGTTAAATGTGTTAAAAACGTGAAAACATGTTAAACGTGTCAAAAACGTAAAAAAAAATGTGGTAAATGTGTCAAAAATGTGAAAACGTGTTAAACGTGTCAAAAACGTGTTAAACATGTGAAAAACTTGTTAAACGTGCCAAAACGTATTAAACGTGTCAAAAATGTGGTAAACGTGTCAAAAACGTAAAAAAATGTGTTAAATGTGTCAAAAACGTGAAAACGTGTTAAATGTGTCAAAAACGTGTTAAATATGTGAAAAACTTGTTAAACGTGCCAAAATGTGAAAAACGTGTAAAACGTGTCAAAAACGTAAAAAAAAACGTGTTAAATGTGTCAAAAACGTGAAAACGCGTTAAACATGTCAAAAACGTAAAAAAACGTGTTACATGTGTCAAAAACGTGAAAACGTGTTAAACGCGTCAAAAACGTTTTAAAAATGTGAAAAACTTGTTAAACGTGCCAAAATGTGCCAAAATATAAAAAACGTGTCAAATGTGTCAAAAACGTGTTAAACATGTTAAAAACGTAAAAATCATGTTAAACGTGTCAAAAACGTGTTAAACGTGTCAAAAACGTGAAAAACGTGTTAAATGTGTCAACAACGTGTTAAACATGTCAAGGACGTGAAAAACGTGTTAAATGTGTCAAAACGTGTTAAACGTGACAAAAACGTGTCAAACGTGCCAAAAACGTGTTAAACGTGTTAAAAACATGAAAATCATGTTAAACGCGTCAAAAACGTGTTAGACGTGTCAAGAACGTGAAAAATGTGTTAAATGTGTCAAAAACGTGTTAAACGTGCTAAAAACGTATTAAACGTGCCAAAAACGTGTTAAACGTGCCAAAATATGTTAAACGTGTAAAAAACGTGTAAAACGTGTTTAATGTGTGAAAAACGTGTTAAACATGTCAAAAACATGAAAAACGTGTTAATTTGGAATTACAATTCCGACCTAAAAAGATAGGAATTGAGAACTATGAAATTACACTATATTGAATTCCATTGGAATTCTAATTTCAATTCCAATTCTTAATATTAAAGTGTCTAACAAACATAAGAATTGGAATTGGACTCTTCAATTCCAATTCCAATGCCAATTTCAGGGCTATCAAACACACCCTAAAAGGAAAGGAGAAAACTAAAGCAACAAGATTACATGAAAAACTTACTTTTGGAGAATCCCTAGTAACACCAAAATAATCTGCAACTGGTTTGCCAGAATCTTCATTGTCCAATTCAACATAAACAAAGATATAAACAAAGATGATATGCAAATATTCAAATTATTATAGGGATGTATTATTAGCACAAATGGCACTTTGGCCACGCAATCCCACCGCAGAAAACAAAACAAAAAATCAAGATCTATGATAAATTCGTGCGCTTTACTTATTATAAAATCAACAATATAATAACATTTTGGTGCACTAATATATGTTAAGATTCCTTTTAATAAATACATATTTGGAAACTAATTTAAGATAATTTTATGATTAAAATACAATAAATTAGAAAAATATGGAAGAAAGGTGCTGACATCCCGAGAAAGCTCTCAACCCATAATCAAATTCCTTTGAATCTCATATGCCAATTTACAAAATTATTAACATAAGCATGTGAATCAGTTCATTAGGTTCCAAATTTTTATCATGGATAACCCAATCAAGATAAGATAAATGTTGCAAAATTAATAAACAGACATAAACTTAATAAGTTTGATTAATTTCAGGTTGCTTATACTCTTATGTAGCAACAATCACAAACTACTGTCAACAGAACTAAAACCGTCAAGAATTTTAATGTGCAGAAATGAGTGATTTATGGGTTACTCTACAACCATGTTTCAGCAGAGACACCTAGAACCAGGTTTAATGCATTATCATCAGCAAAATAATGGTAACAGATCCATAAGCTTCAAGTTAAATTTATGTTCTATGAAAGCAAGATCCAATACACGATTTCAATGTTATATTCCCGAAGATTAACATAAAATTAGTTGAATACAAGTATTCCGTTTGAAAATTGAGAAACTTATCGATTGAGCATCGGTTCAATATTAAGCTATTTTTTTCAAATCTTCTCTACATCAATTTAAGTATGTTCATCCTCTAAGTTGCAACCTGAGACAAATAATAATATTTTCATCTACGTAAATTATAAATGAAGAAAATTATAAAATACGTGACTTTGTAAAGGTTCAAATTTATTAATGTGAAATACTTAATGATATATTTTTGCACCTCAGCTTCAGCGATACAAAGATTTTGACATAATATAAGAAACGTCTTTTCATAAAGTGTCGTCTTTTTTCATAACGAGGTTGTAATGGTTATCAAAGACTTCAATAAATGTTCAACCCATTGTTGATTATTTATGAATTGTCACAACATACAAGCTTTTCATTTTTCATATTATTATATGAAAATAAACACATTCCCCCCTTAACTTGTGCAAGTTGTTCAAATAAATCATTACTCTTTCAATTGTGCCAAATTAAGACAAATCAATTTGACTGAGATGCTGCACGTTCTCCAAATTGTTTTAAAATTTCAAAATATATGTTGTTTAATTGAAAGTCATAAAAAATTATACTGAAATGTTAAATAATGAATTTCCCTCTCAAACAAAAATCATAATATTAGGTTTATCTCGTTTTTGCAAAAGATTAAACTTTTTCTTATAAAAAAAAAGTGGGAATTTCATGTTTTACAGCTAGGCCTTTTAGATATTGGGTTATTTGAAGAAATCTTGTTGGTGTAAAAGTTATTTATTTAAATAAAATAATTAATCATGATGTTTATTATTTTAAAATGTTGTAAGAATTTTTAATATATTTTTAATTTAAATGATGTGATCGAAAAAATTATAGTTGAATGGATAGTTTATTATTCTCAAATTACCCACGTCAACAAGGCTCGAGAATACTCAAATTGACTCATATTTCAAGTTGAAGGGTGAATTTAACATTTGTTGAAAATGGTCCATAATTTTTTGAAAATGGCTCATGTATTAAAAGTTGGGATATTAATTTGGTACACTTAAAATTAAAAGGATTGAATTAAATATAATGTTCAAGTAGAGGAGGTGATAATGTACCAAACTTTAAATGACACAAAGTCTCTTATGTTTTTTTATGTTTTTTTTTGTGTCTTGTAAAAAAACAAGTTTATATATTTGTAAAAGAGAAATAAGTAAAAGAACCTGAAAAAATTGTTCTATAATCTTCGACATGCCACAGTCTCAAATTCTAATATAGTTTCCTTGAATCCCGTCAAAGGAAGCAACAACAACGTACGTGCTGCACCTAACAACAAGACTTCGTCGTTGGTGTGCCCAAAAGTGTACATATTTCCCGTGTATCTATTTGACCTAGAGTAAACAAAAACTCCCTTAACAATGCTTTACATTGTAGCAATTGTTGTAAAGATTTCTCCAATTTGTCCCTTATAGAACTAAATGTACTTTCCTCGCTATTTAATCTCGCTCATCCACGTCATCACATTCTATTGCCACCATTTCATTCTCTGTATTATGTTCTTTTATCTCCTAGCTTGCCCTACACATTAAAACTTCGCCCATCTTTAAAGAACTCACGACACAAATTACTTTCTTCATCAACCCGTTTTTCAACCATTTATCGAACTGATGTGGCTCTTCTTTGTTGTCGTATACGTCTTTCATTGCTTCAATCATGATCATGCTATTGATTTCCTCCGCATCACATTTCAAAATTTGTCTAGATTTTTTTCCTCGATCATTTCTCTATAAAAAACCTTGTAAATTTTCTCTCTTATGAAAAACTCTATTTCAATACAATTCGAAGATTTATTGATGGATTCTAGGGTTTTGTTTATTGATATTATCCATAACAAACATTTTGATTCCCGAATCTTCCCGTTCTTCTTCTAACTCTCCTCTCGATTGGACTATGACCTTGTTCATATTATGAAAGTTGAATCGGTTTTTACCGTCTATTCTTTAATCATTTCCATGCAATTGACTTTGAAAACATCCTCTCTTATTAGCCCTTCGATTACGAGATCATGAGACGTTTCATCCTCTAAATCATGCTGAAAATCTTTCACCAAACCTTTTAAAAGAAGTTGATAAATTTCCTCCATGATCGACATTGTCAAAATTGAATCATCCCTCTCTTGTTCTAACTTCATTCGATTTTGACCAATCAAGATTGAATCTTTATCCATTTTCTCGGCATTCCATGCAATGATTTCATCCAAATGAGCAATAACTTGATGGAGGTTTCTTTCCATTCCATCATCATCTGTCCCCTTAAGTTTCTTAAAAGCTTGATGAACTTTCCCACCAAGAATCTCTCCATTCAATCGTTTCAATTCTCTGTTTTGTCTTCTTATAATAGACTCATGATTCTTAATCATCTTAGCCACGTAGTTACTTCCATCACTATCTTTGTCTTCTTCCTTTTCCTTATCTTTTTTTCGAATTTCGCTCGTCGTTCTTTGAAGTTTAGTGGGTATGGCTTGTTTGGACGGCGCTGTCGTCTCGTCGGCGATTAGACCCACAAAATCGTTTCTTAAAACAATTACCTTTTCGACAAATTCAGATAAATTAGGCCCATCGAAATTTCTTTGATTCAGATTCTCAATGAAACCCTTGATCATAATTAAAATGGTATCTTTTTCCACTTCGAATCCCCAGATCTTGTCTAAATCCATATCATCAACTTAAAAGATGTTCTTACTCTGTTTACACACTCGGTTCCTTGAGAAACAATAAAACTTAGCTGTTAACGAAATCATCTCTCTCTCCTCCGTTTCTTGTTTCTGCCGGAGATTGTCATCGTTCTAATCATCAGTCCGATCTGCAATTGATAGTTCGCTCAGACGGACTTGAATCTGGTTTAGGGTCTCATTTAGATCCAACAGCAACTTTTGGCGATTGGTTTCTGGGATATCCGAGTTTTCTTGTATCATTCTTGAACAGCCCTCGACAAGGATCATGGCAATGTTGTAGTATTTGGATCTGGAATTTAGAAATTCGATCGACCCGTTTTTATAATGGATGTTCTTTGTCCATGGCGGAGATTAAGACTCTCATTAGTATGATTGAATCGGAACTGAACCAGTTGTAACTTTGGTTCCAGATTCAAGTAGTAGTATCAGGACTTTTAGTTATTGTTCTTGAGAAATGACCCAGTCTGGTCCATTCCTCAGAGAATCACTTGACGCCCATCTGCTGCATCTACTATGGATATTTTCATTTCTCATCTCTCATGAAAAACCCTTTTCGATTTGCTTAGCAACCCAAAAAATATATGTTGGTTTTTTTGTGTTTCCTGAAATTTTTGATGAAACTTTCTTGAAAAAGTATTCCAAAATCCATTTCGTCGGTCCAGTAACGACAACCAAAAGTTCAACCTGTAAGTCCAGCGTGGAGATTGTGGAAGACGTTCTAAAAATTTCTAATTTTGTTGAAATAACTAGAGGAATGGTATTACTCTAGAAACTTTTTGTACATCTTCTTTCGCAGAACATTTCATCCGGTCAAGTCTCCCCTTGTAAATTGGTTGGTTAACCTGAAATTTAGCTTCGTTCGATTAGTCTGCTCTCGGATCTCTCGATTTGCTTTGTCGCTGTCTGTTTGTCGGATTCGGAGGAGGAGAGAAGGCCTGGAAAGAACCCGCAAAAAAAAAATATTTATTATTATTTTTTTAATTCTCACTCGGACAGAGTCTAGAGCTCAGCATTGTACATAAACGTTCGTATTCAACTCGGATATATCGTGTTAGACTCTCAATCGTGTCGTGTCTCAATTTTATGCGTGTCGTATCGTGTCGTGACCTACTCAAAATATTATGATTCACGGATTCTTTCGTGTTGTGTTATTCATGTTTACGAGTTTATTCGTGTTGTACTAACTCTGTTTAAATTTGTGTTTCGTGTTATTTCGACTAGATTTTGTAATCGTGTCTTGACACACTTATGTTAATTAATTATTTATTTATATTTATTAAATTATATTGTTTGTAAAAATTATAAAATATAATTATTAATTTATTTTAATTTAGAAAATTTAAATTAATTTAATAAGTTAAATGTATTTAATTTATTTAAAAAGTTATTTAATATATAAAATGTGTAGATATAAATTTAACATATAGTTT